>NW_006399828.1:14545724-14546758 GCF_000299155.1 Elephantulus edwardii | reverse complement strand
TTCAGGTCTTTCATTCATAGGGTTGCTATGAGTTACCTACTACTCAACAGCTCTTAACAACAATAACAGCATAGAGAGAGATCAGTTGGCCTAGTACGGTAAGTAATGCTACCAAGCCAAAGGTAGATAACTTTAATCTGCAGTCCTCAGGCCTGTTTTTAATTGTTTTTGGTGAAACGTTCTTCTCAGTCATATATCCCTGGTCTGTCCACTTGCTGTACAGAGGTAACTCGTGATTGCTGTGAAGCTGAACACTGTGACACTGATGTGTCAAATGTGATATTGGTTACCCATGGCGGACAGTGTTTGGTGGAGCTCCCCGATTAAAGCAAGCTTGAAGGCAGGAGTGGCATCCACTTCCATGATAGCTTGCCTCCGAAAACCCTGTAAATCTGGAGAAAGGATGAAAGTTATAGAAGTGTCCAGGTCTTTTGTTCATAAGGTCACTATGAGTCACCTACAACTTGACAGCACATAACAACAACAACAAATTGTTGCAAGAGAAACCAATTTGCTCTATGAACTTTTACTTACACTCCAAGTTAAAAAAATATTCTAATATTCATTTTCATTGCTACATAAAGTTTTCACTCTTGGTTAAGTATTTCTTCTAAAAGCAACAAGAAACACGTACTGTAAATTAGAAATAGGAAATTTACAATTCACTCAATTTGCTGATAAAGATCCGCAATCCTTCAGTAGAAATGCTTGAAGGCCAGATGTATTAGGAAATTCAGAATTTGGAAATTTCACTGAAGTAATATAAACATAGGCTGTTTATCCTGTAACACCTACAGGATGCAGAGGGGGCGTGGAATAGTATTACAGAATAAAATTCATTAAGAAAGTGCAGGAAAATGTGTTCCCACTAAGGGAGATAAGTAAAAATAGTCTTAATCTCATGTCACTCAAAGTTAGCTTTTGAAACCAAATATATCTTGCTACCAAACTTGTAAGAAATTTCCTTTGAGAATAATTTAAAGTTTTACGAATGGTAGGTGAGGGACTGTAAATTTTTTTTTAATATTTTTTTT
>NW_006399828.1:14533553-14544689 GCF_000299155.1 Elephantulus edwardii | reverse complement strand
CCCCCCCAGGTGCCTGTCGGGGACTGGGTTTCAGCTGTCCACACCACAGCAGTGGGCAACGAGCTTAAAGCCCCTGATGGCTCTGGGCGCTGACTCTCACCAGTGGCTATGGATGAAGTCACAGGCGATTTTCAGCCAGCGCCGGAAGGGACTGTAAATTTGTGTAGTCTCGTCTATTTTTCCTAACTCAACTGAAGTCTTCCCAAATGGAATGAATCCCATGTAAGGCTAATGTTCAAAAAATAAAGTTTAAGCTAGGTGCTCTTCCTAACAAATTGCGACTAGACTAATTTCAAACATTTTCCTTTGGCAATGCTGGAGGAAGGGTGTGTTGTTTTGTTTTGTTTTTTAATGGTGCGTTTTAATTACTGGATGTGTCTTATATTTGATAGCCGTATTCCCTTTGAGAGATAAGTAGTGTATAGACACACAGTGTTTTTTTTCCATTCAGATTTTTTCCAAGTAAAAGACTTCACTTTAGTCTCTCTTGTAATTGTCTGCATCCTTGTGCATGACAACATGTTGTTCCTGTGCTCCCCCAAGCATATAGTCTGTCAAGTTGCTCCTTGACAAGCTCCCTCCTGAGCTGATATTTTGACAAGCACCTGATATGCTGTAGCTTTCAAAATTCATTTCCTATTTGGTACAGGATTTAGAGTGACCACAGGCCATATGTATCCTGTCGCTTCTCCACATTCCTTCTGAGGATTTCAGCAACAGACAATTTGAAGAAAATTCCACCCAGCGACAGCTCTCCTCTCAGTACCTTATATACTACTTTTGAAGTAGTTTGAAGGCACTTTCCCTTGTATTTTCCCCAATATAAGACTTCCTTCTCATTTGAACTTTGTCCCTGAATATATCATTGTCAGAAAAGGTGAAAGACAAAACTACTATACAAAGAAATATTAAAACTCATTGTTTTCATAGTTTTAGAGGCAGTCTGTTATTTTTCACAAGATCTATCATAAGCGTTTAGATGAGAGCTAGTATAACATAGTAAGTCGTCAGTACATTTTCTTTAGTTCACATTCTGTATTTTCTAAAAAGTGACCTTAATCAAGCCATCTTGCCACTTTGTGCCTTGGTTTCTTCTATTTTTGATTGGCTAGTTGTGAGAGTAAAATTATAAAGTAATTCTGAGAGAGAAATACTCAATGGTGGCTGATTACCATTGTTAGTACCTGATGTCCCAGTGAGTAAGGTCCTGCCAAGGCAAAGAAAGGTAGACCCACCACCCACTGCTCTGCAGCAGACAGATTAGCAAACGCCTCCCTCCCGTGTGATTTACCGCCTCTGAAAATCCCCTGGAGGATCAGCTCTAAGTCCGCTCCGACGCCACAGCAGTGAATGTGAGGGCTGGTTTTTAAAAATAATCTGAAAGTAAGTTGTAGTGGTACAGTTGCCAAGCACTTGGCTTCTAAGTGAACACTTGGGGGTTCAAACTTACCGATTGGTCTGCAGAAGACAGACAAGGCTTTGGAAACCTGTGGGCGGTTCTGCTTTGTCCTCTAGGGTTGTTCTGAGTCAAAGATTGACCCGACAACTGGTTTTATACATCAAAAATCACCTCGAATGCGCAAGTCTGTGTATCAAGTATACTCACTAATTGCAATCTATTTGGAAATGACAAAGAGCTGAGCTGCCAGTTTTGAGGTTAACAGCTTCACAATCTCTTAGATTGCCCATCTTCCTCACATGGAGCAGGTGGTAGACTTAAACCGTCCTCTTTTAGAAATGGCAGCTTCACTCCCTGCCATCTAGACTACCAGGTCATTCTCATATAAAGCATGAAGGAAGAGAAATACACAAAAAATACTTAAGAACACGTCTCAAAATACAATTGCTGACCATTAACATCAATTCCATTTTTTTAAAGTATTTTTATTTTATATTGGTTTGCTTACAAAGTTCGTATACATTGTGTTTCATACGATCATTCAGATTCATTCTACTTTATAAAATTAATCAATATCTAATGCTATCAATTCAAATACAATATGAATAATGATGAAACTCCTAAATTATTTCTTTCATCATGTGCCTATTGCTCAGCAATTTCTTTTTCCCTGGATATAAAACAGAGTAGTTGAAAAAGTAATTAGCTTTTCTTTGCCTGAAATGGACTTTTCTAATTTTAAGGTTTCTAGTTACCTTTGGAGACTGAAGCTAATATTTCCAAGAAGCCCTCAATGATCATCTGTCCCCTTGTAATACCTTCTGCATATTTCTATCAGACTCACATACTTTGAGTATATTGCTAGTTGAAGTTATTCCTTGGAGAGGAATACCATTCTTGGGAAGGTAGAGGGAAAGACCCTCCACAAAATGGATTGACACGGTGACTCCAGCAACGGGCTCACGTATTTCAGAGATTATGAGGATGGAACAGGATGGGACAGGGGTCAACTCTGCTGTTCAAAGGGTTGCTACAAGTTGGACTTGACTCGATGGTGCCCAACAATAACAGCTCTCACATGTCACAATTTTGTATCTTTCTGTCTCCACCATAAGTTTCTCGAGAACAAGGAAAACATTTTCCAACTTGGCATTCCTAGTGTCGTATTATTGTGCTTGGCGCAGGCCAGGGGCTAGTTATATAAGGATGAGTCAGACAAGGAATTTGACAGAATTAATGACTCACTGAATGAAAGAAGTAAACCAGGGTTACTCAAGTTACAATTGTAACAATTTCTCACCAGATTGCTCTCCTTTGATATGTACTACATACAACATTTGTATAATAGACTGAGGGTAAAGTTTTGGAATAACCAAAGAAGCATTTCAGTGGTACCTAGTTATCAACGAATCTCCATTAGAACCTATGTTGTCCCTAATAAAACCATTTTGTAAAACAAAATTAAACAAAACAAAAACATAGAAAAAGACATTTTTCCTTGATGTCTCAAGGTATGCAGTTAGTCTTATTTCAACTACAAGGCAAGCAAAAATTGCAGTCACACTATGTGGCAGTTTTATGAAGATATCAAAAGAAGCTGAACAGATAGATGCATGACATTTGCCTATCTTTGGTGAGGGATTGATTATTTAATGCTACAGCGTCCCTTACCTTAAATGAAGCATTTCACTTTTAGAGATAGAAAAATTCTTAATAGCATTTCCACTACTCCACCCTTCTATTTACACCTAATCCCATTTAGTCACTGTTCTCTACCTCTTTTAAATTCTAAACTCCTAGAAGAATGGTTTGCAACCTTGGCTCTATTCTGGAATCAGATATAAAGTTGATTCCAACACATGGCAATTGCTTGTGTGTCAGAGAGCATGAATTTAATGGCTGACATTGGGAGGAAAAGACAGCCAAGTCTTTCATACAAAGTATCTGTTAACAAAACAAATGGGAAAGATTCAGTGTGAAAAACAATGTATATGAACTTTGTAAGTAAAGCAGTATAAAATAAAAAATTTATTTCTTTAAAACAAACAAACCAACCCAGCTCATTGCCATTCCCATTGGAATTCATTTACAGTTGAACCTCCAGTATGTATTTTAAGGTTATAAATCACACAGAAGATTGCCTTTCTCCCAGGAAACGGCTAGTAGATTTGAACCATCTGCTTTGGAATTGGCAGTGCAACTCTGCACTAGGCCATCAAAGCTCACATGAAGCTTTCAGGTGGTAGGTGAATCCAAACCTTAGCTTTGAAGCTGTTTCAATGGTTCTGTGACAGCAAATGGAGCATAATTTGTGCATAAGTCCAAATTTGCTACACATTTGATTTCCAAGACTGGTACTCAAAATTGAAACTTATTGCATCAAATAGGGACTAGGACATAAATGACTGACCTACAGCTTTCTGAAGCCACGTGGTAAGAAATAGCCCATCTTTCTCCTGCGGCAAGCGCTGGTGGTTGTTGGATTAGCAGTGTAACTCTTTAGTGGACTTAATATAGAATACAATGTAAAATAGCACATTCATAACTTTAAATTATTGCATATGAAATAAAAATATTTTTATATACTAGGTGACATATGCTTTGGACATGTTGTAAGGAGGGACCAGTCCTTGGAGAGGGCCATCATGTTTGGTAGGGTGGAGGGACAGCAGGAGGGAAAGACCCTCTATGAGGTGGGTTGATTCATTGACTGGGGTAATCGGAATGGGTGTGTCAGAGACAGTGCGATTGACACAGGACAGAGCAGACTTTAGGGCTGTTGTACGTAGGGTCGCTGTGAGTCGCAAGCGACTCAATGGCACATAACAACAACAACAGGTGACCCAGAGATTTGATAACCTCCTGGGTAAAGAGTTGGTTCTGGCTCAGTAACAATGAGTTGTTATCTGGGGCTCTGGTGGTTGAGAGGGGAAGGGGCTGACTCAAAGACAGGTGTTTTGAATTCATCAGATGCCCTTTGAAAGGACGGTGGACAATCTTCACCTGTGTGATTTGCAGCCTCTGAAAACCCACTAAAGTCTCAGCTCTGAGTCGGTTCCAACTAGATGGCCTTGAGTTTGACATTTGGAGATGGAAAGGAAGAAAAAAAATGTAAATTTTTAATTCTATTCATTTGTGTGGGTTTTGTTTATGGATGGCACAAATGATTTATGCTCAACTAGTAATCTAGAAATTAAGGGTTCAAATTCACGCAGTAACACTACAGAAGGCAAGCCTGATGACCTGCTTCTGTAAAGGTTACAACCAAGAAAACTCCATAATGCATGAGGCCGCTATGAGGATCAACTAGATAACAGCAAAATTAGGGGGCGGGGTGTGAAGGTCAGTGAAAGACCCTCAACCAGATGGGTTGACACAGTGACTGTCACAACGAGCTTTGAGTCTGTCAGAGATGACGAGGATGGCATACGATAGCACAGGCTTCAGATCTGTTGTTCATAGGGTCACTATGAGTCACACTCAACTCGAGTGTGACATCTAACAACAACTAAAAAATCAAGTGTTACATATGACAGTGCTCTTCTAATACCTATCTTTTGAAGTTAAAAAATCCAATCTCAATCCATGTGACAGCTTTCTAATTATTCCTCAACTGTATTGGCCGCTCCTATTTTGGTCACTGTACCTATCCTTTTTAACTGGATAGATGACTAACTGCCAACATCAAGACCACATTCTCACACTAAGCTTGGCCCTGTGGCTTTTACTGTGAAAAAGATGGTAGAAGTTACATGTGCCTTTTAAATGGAAAATGTGGCCCTTATAATCCTCTTGTCTTGTTCTTGTGACTTGCTGGAATTTGGACAAGGTGATAGGTCACATTTTACCTCACAAATGAAAGAAAATACCTAGGATAACAAACAATGTAGAAGGCTGATCCAAATATCCGTGTCATTCATACTGTTCCAAGGGAGAGACATAAAATGAAATCTTTTTAAGTCACTGTTAATTTGGATATCTGTAATAAGCAGTCAAAACAATTCAACTAATACAACTAACTCATCATTCTACAAGTATTAATTTCATGGTACAACCATATAACAATTTTCAAAACACTTCTCAGTATCTCATTTTCATGTTCACACAACTCTCTTAAAACAGCAGAACAGGTATCATTACCCTGATTTATAGTTGGGGAAACAGAGGCTTAAGGAGACTAAAAGAAATGTCAAAATATTAGTTGACTACAAAGTGAGACACCTGGAATCACTAACTTGGTTTCTAAAGTTTTTAACATTGTATAGTTCTATAGTAGAGAATGAACTCTAACTTATATCCACAGTGACAGCATATTTCGCTAGATCTTTTATGTAATAGGGCAATACAGTGTTTTAAACTATTCTAACTTTAGAGTGTAGTTGCTGTTGGTGCTGTCAATTTGGCTATCACTCTCAATGATAAGAGAACAAAATACAGATCAGTCCTGTGCCACCTTCACAATCATGTACATGTTTGAACCCATTGTGACAGTCACTGTGTCAAATCTAATCCCTTTTTGTCACTGACCTTCTACTTTATCAAGTATGAAGTCATTCTCCAGGAATTGACTCTTCCTGATATAACATCCAAAGTCCAAAGTAAGTGGAATTCTTTTCCCCATGTCAAGAAGCATCCTGCTATATATCTTCCAAACAGATTTGTTCATTGTCCTGCCAGTTCACAGTACAGTCAGTAGTCTTTCGCAACATCATAATTCAGATGTTCAAATCCTTCCTTGACCTTCCTTTTGCATTGTACAGATTTTACAAGCACTTGGGACAATAGAAAGTGCTAGAGTGTAATGTTGTTGTAGATGATGATGATAATGTTTGCCTTCAAGTCGAGCACAACTGCTAATGGCCCTATGAACAAACAAAAGACTTGAAGCCCCTCTACAACTATCAATATTTATCCAAGTTCATAGAGCTTCTGGAAGCATGTTATTTAGGAAGTGGTTGCCAATAGGGGCACCTTATTCCTAAAAAGGACATATTTTCTCCTTAAGATTGTCTCAATTTCTTTTTTCTTATTCAATAACATTATTTTTGTTTATAATATTAATTACAATTGTATAGTATCATTATTTACAATATCTTATTGAAACCTCATTCTACCCTCCCTTTGCCTTCACCCTACCCATCCACTCAGTGTCCTCTGCTTCTTCTCCTACCCCTCCCATCCTTGCCTACTTTTTTCTGCCTATGTATGAATCTTTCCATAAAATTTTTCAAGGGGTCTCTTGAAGAATATTTGCTCAGTGTAATATATCATTTTATTTTTTCCCTCCAGCAGGACCCACCACTTGTTCAAGGAGCCATAACTGGGGATGTTCACTCCATGACCTTCTAGGATGAGGTGCTTTTGAACCATCATGTCTTCAAACTCATCAGCATTGTATTTCATAAAGCCCCACTTCTTGGAGATATGGATCTTCTGGTGCCCAGGGAACTTGAACTTGGCTCTGCCAAGTTTGAGATTGAAGGCCTTAATCTCATGCTCCTTGTTCTGAAGATTGGTAAGGATGGACATAATGCATTGGTCAATGTGGACCTTGACCCCTGGGGTTTTTCACACGTGCCTCGCTTACCTCTCTGGAGCCTGTCACCTCCAGCACAGGACAGCACCTTGTTGATGCAAATGACATGGAAAGAATGCAGCGACACTGATGTGGAAACCATCCTTGCCACAACTTTTCACCATGTATTTGTTGATACAAATACCAGCATCCTCCAGGGCTTCTGAAGAGAGCTATTCATATTCATTAGAGAGTATGTGGCCACATAGCAGAAACTCATCCACTTTTGTCTTCTTCCCACCCAAATCAAAGAAGTGAAAGGTAACCAGGGACACCTCTGCAGAAGCGGGACTTGGAATAGGACTTGTTTTCATGCCACCAGGTAGGGCAGTGGCCCATGGCAACCCCTGGATCTTTAGGCACTAGGAAAGAAAAGCTACTTATTTGACTTAATTTTTTTTTACACTGTGGGTTTTTTAATAAAATTTTTCTTTTATACTAGTTTACTTACAAAGTTCATATACATTTGACTTCTGTTTCCATGAGTGTTGACTGTGAAACCTGGTAAAATGAGATCTTTGACAGTTTTGGTATGCTCTTCATTTTTTGTGATGTAGCTTATTGAACTAGTTGTGAAGATCTTTGTTGTTGTTGTTGTTTTCTTTATGTGAAATGTAATCTATGCTGAAGTCTTTGACTTTCCTCGATAAGTGCTTTAAATCATCTTTTGTCAATCAAGGTTGAGTCGTCTGCATATGGAAGACTATTAATGAATCTCCCTATAGTCCTGATACCATTATGTGTGTGTGTTTACGTGTACATACAAACGTATAGGGTTTTTTTAGGATCGCTGCCTCTGGAAACCCTATGAACTTAGAGAAACAGTGAAAGTTATACAAGTGTTCAGTTCTTTCATTCATAGCATCACTACGAGTTTTCTATGACTTAACAGCTCTTAACAACAAACAACAACAACCTGGCACATGGATCTCACCTGATGGGCTGCATAGGAATCAGATTGACTACATTTGTGGAAGAAATAATTAGAGAAGCTCAATATCAGCAGTCAAAAGTAGGCCAGGGGTGGACTATGGTTCAGATTATCAATTACTCATATGCAAGTTCAAATTAAGGCAGAAGAAAATTAAAATAAGTCTATAGGAACCAAGATATGATCTTTAATCAATTCCATCTGAATTTTAAGATCATCTTAAGAATATGTGTTAAAGACCAATGATAGAAGACCAGATGAGTTGTGGGATGATATCAAGGCTATCATCCATGAAGAAAGTAAAAGTCATTGTAAAAATGGAGGAGAAAGAAAAACCCAAAATAGATGTCAGAAGAGACTCTAAAGATTGCACTGGAGCTATGAGAAGCCAATACAAAAGGAAAACATATCAAGAGAATGAACTGAACAAAAGATATCAAAGGGCTGCTCAGGAGGACAAAGTAAAGTGTTATAATGGAATATAAAGAGAGCTGGAATTGAAGAATAAAAAGGGAAGAACTCACTTTGCTAAAAGAACTGAAAAACAAACTTAAGACTCGTGTCACAATATTGAAAGATGCTATGGGCAATATTTGAATGACCAGAAAGCAACAAAAGAAGATCAAAGGAATAGATAGAAGCACTATACCAGAAAGAACTGATTGACACTGAAAAACTTCAGGAAGTACCATATGAACAGGAGCCAATGGTAATGAAGGAGGAAAGAGAAGCTGCATTGAAGGCACAGGGTGGGGGGTAGGCCCTAGGAATCAATGGGATACCAATTGACTTATTACAATTAACAGATGCAGCCTTGGATGCACTCACCAATCTATGCCAGGAAATTTGGAGAGCAGCTGTCTGGCCAACAGACTGGAAGAGGTCCATATCTGTTCCCATTCTCAAGAAAGGTGATCCAACTGAAGGTGGAAACTATCAAACAATATCATTAATATCCCATGCAAGGAAAATACTGCTGAAGACCATTCAAAAATGGCCAGAACAGTACATAGCTAGGGAATGGCCAGAAGTTCAAACAGGATTTAGAATAGGCTGTGGCACCAGAATATCATTGGTGATGTCAGATGGATCCTGCTGAAAGTAAGGAATACCAGAAGAATGTGTATTTAAGCTTTATTGATTATGCAAAGGCATTTGACTATGTGGATCATAACAAATTGTGGCTGACATTTAGAAAAATAGGAATCCCAGAGCAAGTAATTATGCTCATGTAGAATCTATACATGAATCAGGAGGCAGCTGTGTGAACAGAGCAGGGGAACACTGCATGGTTTAAAATTGAGAAGGGATTGTGTCAGGGTTGTACTCTCTCTCCATACCTATTTGACCTGTATGTTGATCAAATTATACGAGAAGCTGGACTCTGTGGAGTGTAGCATCAGGATTGGAGGGAGACTCAACAATATTCCGTGATATGCAGATGACACAGCCTTGCTTGTTGAAAGTGAGGAGAACTTAAAATACTTGCAGAAGATCAAGGAATACAGCCTTCAATATGGATTGCATCTCACTATCAAGAAAGCAAAAATTCTTACCAGTGGACTGATAGTATTATGATGGTTGCAGAGTAGACTAAAACTGTCAACAGCTTCATCTTGTTTGGATCCACAATTAACATCTTTGGCACCAGCAGTCAGGAAATAAGGAGATACATTGCACGGGGGAAACTTGCAGTTAGGAACCTCTCCAAATTATTGAGGAGTAGTGATGTCAGTTTGAGGACCAAGGTGTGTCTCGTTCTGGTCTTGATATTTCCAATTACTTGTTATACATCTGAAAGGTGGACAATGAAAAAGGATGACAGAAAAAGAATTGACGCCTCTGAGCTATGGTGTTGGAGAAAAGCACTGAATAGCCCATGGACGGCAAAAAAACCCCCAAACAGATATGTGTGGAGAGGGTACAGCGGGAGTACTCTTTGGAGGCAAAAATGTTGACAATCTGGCTCACATACTTTGGGCATGTTGCTAGGAGGTGCTATTCCTTGGAGAAGGACATGATGCTGGGAAGGGTGAAGGGTTGGCAAAGGAGAGGAAGACCTTCAACTAGGCGGATTGACACAGTGACTGCTGGAGTGGACTTGTGGGTCAGACAGTGTGAGGATGGTTCAGGATAGAACAGGTTTCAGATCCTTTGTTCACAGGATCACTCTGAGTCATACTCAACTCAATGGCACCTAACAACAGAGATTCCTTTTTATGCTTGATTCCATGGTATGTGGAAAGTGTCTAATAATACCATTAATATCACTCACCCACTGCTATTCAGTTGATTTCCATCCACAGCAAACTTTCCTCTCTTTTTCAAGGCTATAAATCTTTAAGGGAGAAGACTGCCAGAGAAGCTTGTGAAATCAAACCGCGAACCTTTCGACTCACAGTGCAACAGGTAATGCACCATATCAATTGTGAAGATAATTTAAAAAATTATTACAGTTATACATTGACAGAGAACTGCCAGAAATTCAAGTCAAATTAAAAAGAGAAACAAGATGGACATGAAAGTAAATGTTTACTAGTGTTTTACTGACTTCACAAAGACATTCAACTGTGTGGATCATAACAAAATAGGATAAAATTGTGAAAAATGGGAATTCCAGAACCTATAACGATGATCATGCAGAAGCTGTCTATACATCAAGAGACAGTTGTTTGAACATAAAGGGGTAGTATCTGATTAAATTAGAAAGTATGTGTCAAGGTTGTATCCTTGTGCCAAATTTACCACTAAACTGGTGAACTTGAGAACAAATAGCAAGTTTTCCATATTCATATATGTCTTGGCACCCAGTATTCTCTCCAGTGGAGCATGTCAGTGAAATGTAACACAGAGGTAGTATGGAGGATTCTCAGGGAAAAGTAACAATTTTTCATGCACGTCTAATAAAAACTCATAAAAAGGGAGTATTAATATGAAATAGAATAAAAATACTCCCTGCAGTTAAATCTAAACCAAATCAAAGACTCTATTAGAGATAAGGAAAATTGGAATTATTTTCAATGATAATATCAAACTAATAGGATAAAAAGCATCGATATAAAACACGGTATCACCTAAATATAAATTTAAATTAGCTAAGCTTTGAAGACACAGAAGAATTTAATGAAACAACATATGAGCAAGAGCCTATGGTGATGAAAGAAGAAGTTCAGGCTGCGTGGAAGGAAATGGCAAAAAATAAGGCTCCAGGAATAGATGGTATACCAATTG
>NW_006399828.1:14530559-14532330 GCF_000299155.1 Elephantulus edwardii | reverse complement strand
GGGATGGGAGTGTCAGAGACAGTGCGATTGGCACAGGACAGAGCGGAGTTTAGGGCTGTTGTACATAGGGTCGCTATGAGTCGCAAGCGACTCTACGGCACATAACAACAACAACAAGTGAAAATACCAATACTGATTCCTATTTAGCATCTCATCATGGATTCAGATCCAATCTCAGGAATAAATCTATGAACAGTTTCTACTCATCCAGCTCCAACCCCGTCTTTCTAATCCTACCAATAAGGTAGCTATTGCAACAGCAATTTGGGGGATGGAGGCATTGGTCTATAAGAAATTGAATTGAGAACAATTCATTTCACACAATATCCAGCCATCAAGTGATATAATTCAATCTCTATTAAGCCATGACAAACCTTAAAATGCTTGAACTCCTCTAGGAATAGAAATTTAGTTTTTCTCCATCTACCTGGGTTGCTATTTAAACACATTTTTAATTTCTAAAAATTGCACGCAGATAATTACACTCTGCCTAAGTTGGCTCCTAAAATCAATCCCTTTTATAAAATTCAGTTCTTAATTCAAGCAGTTGTAACCCATCTACTTCCACAAATGACATTCAAGTTAATAAAACCAGAATGGCTTAACAAAGAATTAAATACCAATTTCCACACTGAACAAGCCAGAAACCTTGGCATTATTATTGACATTTTGCCTCTTTCATATTCTATATCCAGTCAGTAATTTAGTCTTGGCAGTGCTCCTAAGCTCTTCAGTAGTACATCAGTTTGTCATCTTCACTGACACCACCTTAGTGTAAGGCACCTCAGTACCTGGGCATGCCTCTGCCCATTTATTTCTATTTTCCCTCTACTCCATTCTCCTATACAACACTGTGGTGGTGGTGGTGGTGGTGGTGGTGATATACCGTAGAGTCGGAACGAATCCATAGCTGACTCTCCAGCCATTTTTCAGAGACAGTTAATTGCATGTGAGAAGGTTGCCCGTCCTTCTCCCACAGAGCAGTTGGTGGCATCAAATCGTACGCATTTGAGACTGCAGCACAGCTTTGCCAGAAACCCACAATACAACATGTTTACCAATAAAAATAAACTTTATGATACTATTTTTAAAACACTAAAGGATTCACAACCAAAATGTCTTTAGAAGTAGAAAAGGTCCACAGGAATCCACGTGTAACAGAACTAAAACATGCAGCAATGTGATGAATCACAAGGCTGATGCTGATAAAAGATTCTGAAGCTTCGTCTAACATACTTTGGGCATGTTGCAAGGAAGGACAAGTCCTTGAAGAGGGACATCATGTTTGGGAGAATGGAGAGATAGCGCAGAAGAGGAAGACCCTCGATGAGATGGATCGATTCAGTGATTGGGGTAGTGGGAGTAGGCGTGTCATAGACAATGAGGTTGGCACAGGATAGAGCAATGTTTAGTGCTCTTGTACATAGGGTCGCTATGAGTCACAAATGACTATACAGTATATAACAACAACAAACCCCCCAAAAATGAATGCTTATAAATCCATATATACACACTTTATAAATCCATAAATGTTGTTGTTGTTGTTGTTGTTGTTGTTGTTATGTGCTGTCGAGTCGTCAGGGACTCATAGTGACCCTACATACAACAACCCTAAACCATGATCTATGCCATGCCAATCGTATTGTCTCTGACATGCTTATCCCCATTACCCCAGTGATGGAATCAATCTACCTCATCAAAGGTCTTACTCTCCTATGCTGTCCCTCCACCCTACCAAGCATGACATCCCTCTCCAAGGACTGGTCCCTCC
>NW_006399828.1:14511593-14530039 GCF_000299155.1 Elephantulus edwardii | reverse complement strand
ATTTCCTGGCTGCTGCTACCAAGAGTGGAGCCAAGCAAACTAAAGCTGTGAACAATCTCAATCTCTTCATCATCTATCATGATGCTGCCAATCAGCCCAATGGTGAGAATTTTTGCTTTCCTGATACTGAGCTTCAATTCATATTGAAGACTACAGTCCTTCACTTTCTGCAGCAAATCCTTCAGGTCCTCCTCAGTTTCAGCAAGCAGGTTGAGTAATCTGCATAAATAATTGAATTGCTCAAGCATCAAAACCTTTCACAGATTATTAGGTTTTATAATTTGTGTCTGCTGCCTGCAGAAATTATGTATTCTGAATAGAAGAAAAATAAAAACACCCCAAACTTCTTTAATTGTAACTGGTCCAGAAAGACTATTGTTTACCATAATGAAGATATAGCTGAGAACCTGACGGTCAAGTTATATGATAACATATGTGCTTTCTCAGAACTTATATCAATAATGAAGCAGTTTGCAAGAAATGCCCGCACCATCTCCTTGAGGGAAAAAAGGTCCTTATTGTGCTTTAGATTACAATATTCTAATGGTTGTTCAGTTTGTTTTACATCAGCCTTTGAAAATTTGCTCTGGTGACTTTGTTTTCAACACTAGGGTGAAAGAAGCTGATATTTACCATAGTTTTTAGAGAAAGAAAACAAGAAAGGTTGTCAATATTACAATTGAATTAAATTATTGCCTGTGAAATTTGTTGTTCAGTGAGTATCTCACCTACTTTTTATTTTAATACCGACAATGAAAGTTCTGTTAAGGATCAAAACTCTTTATTTATTGTTTACTATATTCAAAGCAGAAACATGCAAAGAGCTGGAGATAGACAATTGGAAGGGAAAAGCACATTCTGCGTTTCTTGAAGAACAAGTCCAAGTCTCTAGTTGCAGTACCAAAGGATTCAAATGGTGAAATCCTTAATGATTCAAGAACACATCAAAAGAAGATGGAAGAAATACACAGAATCAAAGTACCAACAAGAATTAGTCAACATTGGACCATTTAGGAAGTTATATATGATCAAGAAACAATGGTAATAAAGAAAACAAACAGTCCAACCTACACTGAAGGCATCAGCAAAAATTAAGGCCCTTGGAATTGATGGGATACCAACTGACAAGTTTCAACAATAAGATACAGCTCTGCAAGTGCTCACTAGGCTATACCAAGATATTTGAAAAACAGCTACCTGTTCAACTGTGTGAGAAAGATCTCTATTTTTTCCATCCACCTCCCAAGAAAAAAAGAGTGATTCAAAGGAATATGACAGTTATCCAACAATATCATTATTATCACATGCAAGTAAGGGGAGGAAATGGCCGGAACAGTAAGTACATCAATAGGGAACTTCCAGAAATTCAAGCTGGATTCAGAAGAGGCCATGGTATAAGGATGTCTATCTGTTATCAGATGAATCTTGGCAGACAGCAGGGAATACCAAAAACCTGTTTATTTGTATTTTATTGCAAAAAAATTTGACTGTGTGTATCATAACAAAGCATAGCTAACATTGAGAAAAATGGACACTTCATTATACTCATGAGAAACCTAACCCCAGACCAAGAAGCAATTTTTTAATTATTATTAAATTTTATTAGTTTTAATGAACATTTACAGAGATTTTGGGTTCTCATTCATTCATTGTTGCACTGTTTTCTCTACCCTCCTCCCCAGTTCGTTCTTCTCCCCCTGCCCCGAATGTCTGTTTTAATTGTCCAATTGCCACAGTGCTTGTCAAAGCCAGCTCTGATTAATCTGCTTTGTCAGTGTGTCTCTTGCCATTCTCTATCACTCCTCCCTGAGAGAGACTTCACCCTGATTCATAAGGAAAAGGGGATGGCGTATTCTCTTAGCTACTTCCTGCTGAAAAGGGACGCTGTGGGTTTCAGGGTGAAGATCTTCTCTCACTACTCTAAAGGGCCCCTTTGGCAGTAGGAAACACATAGACTATTATGGAGATTGCTTTTGGAATTTAGATGCACTCTTATTGATTGTGCTTGGCCGTACATGTTCATATCCTTGAAGATGTATCATGGAAGACCAAGAAGTAATTTTAAGAATAGAACAAGGGAACATGTATTAAAATCAGGAAAGGTACGTGTCAGAGTTGTATCCTTTCTCTGTATCTGTTTAACACACAAGCTGAACAAATCGTCCAGGAGGTGGAACTACATGAAGAAGAATATAGCATCAGGACTGGAAGGGAGGATTCACCAATATCCTGTATTATGCAGATAACACAGCCTTGCTTGCAGAGAGTAAAGGGAATTTGAAGCACTTGCTGCAGACAATCAAAGATTACAACCTTCTATATAAATACATCTCAACATAAAGAAAATAAAAATATTCACCACTGGACCAATAGGTGACATCGTGAGAAATGGAGGGGAAAAAAAGCTTCATTCATTTCATTTTTACTTGGATCCACAATCAACTCCTATGGAAGCAACAGTCAAGAAAACAAAAGATTTGTTGTCAAGATTTGCTGTTAAAGAGGAGACAACTCATCAACAACTGCCATATGCAGATGACACAACCCTGCTTGCTGAAACTGAAGAGGACCTGAAGCGCTTGCTGCAGGTCAAGGATTGTTGTCTTCAATATGAATTGAAGCTGAACATCAAGAAAACAAAGATTCTCACCACTGGGCCAATTGGCAGCACCATGACGTATGGTGAAGAGATTGACAACGTTAACAGCTTCAATTTGCTTGGTTTCCCAATCAATGTTCTTGGTACCAGCAATAAGTAAATCAAAAGATGAATTGCCCTGGGAAAATTTGCTGTCAGGGAACTCTCCAGGGTACTGAGGAGCAATGTTGTCAGGCTAGAGACTGAGGTGCATCTGATCAAAGCCATGGTTTTTGCAAATACTTGCTATGCATCAAAGAGCTGATAAAGTATGACAGAAGAAAAAATGGTGTCTTTGAGTTGTAGTGCTGGAGAAAAGTACTGAACATACCATGGATCATCAAGAGAACAAACAGATCTGTCTTAGAGAGTGTGAAACCAAGTTTCTCCTTGGAGGTAAGTATTTTAAATCTCTGCCTCACATACTTTGTGCACATTGCCAGGAGGGACCAGTTCTTAGAGAAAGACATCGTTCTTGGAAGGGTGGAGGGACAATGCAGGAGAGGAAGACCCCAGATGAGATGGATTGACACAGTAACTAGGGTAATGCAAGTAGGTGTATCAGAGACAGTGAGACTGGCTCAAGAAAGAGCAGGGTTCAAAACTGCTGTACAGAGGGTCACTATGACTTGCAGGCGACTCGATGGCACATAAAAACACCAACAACAAGAAGGCCTTAGTGGTACAGTGTTAATGTTCTTAGCCGCTAGTTAAAATCAGGGTTTTGAGTCTATCTATCAAAAACTACTTGGGATAAAATTGAAAGAGTCTTCCCCAGTGAAGATTTACCATCTTAGAAATAAAACAACAGGTCACCAAAAGTGGAAAACAGCTCTATGGTAGTGGATATAGTTATTTTGCTTTTATTAGGCTATGTAGTTGGGAAACGTTGGCCCTTAAGGAATGAGTCTGCTGATCCAAAGTCCACATTTCTCTGGTAGTTTGAATCTACCAGTAGAATCTTGAGAATAGGATGAGCAATCTCCTTCCATGTCAGCTCTGAGTTGCTTCTGACTCCATAGTAATGCAGTTGAGGTTTTTAGTGACCCTTAAGGATATAGTGCACTGGATTCCTGAAGGTACACGGTATGAATCCATCAGCTGCTCTGCAGGTGAAGAAGGAGCAACCTACTTTCCTGCGATTAACTGCTTCTGAAAACCCACTGGAGAGTCAGCTGTGGGTTGGTTCTGACTCAGTGCCAAACAACAACAAGAAGGATACAGTAAGAGTATCCCATATCGTTTCCAAAATGCTAATCTTTATAGAAGCAGAATGCCACTTCTTCACTGAGCAGAGCAATTGGTAGGTTTAAATCACCAAACTTTTGGTCTAGCAGCCAACCGTATAATGACTGTGCCATCAAGTTTTCCTTAATAGCTGTCTTGGGTGATTTCCTTTGCCTTGATTTGCCTTTGTATGATACCCTTCACATTGAACCCTTACAAGGCCCACCTCCAGGAATTCATATATTTGTGTAATCTTCCCCACACTTGGCCAGGATTGATCTGTGTAATCAAAAGCGTATGGTACCTCTAAGCTTAGGGTATTAAAAAAGGATTGTGACTTCCATCTTGAGAGCTCACTCTCTCCTTTAGATCACGTTTTCTGGGAAGAGAAGGTGATTTGCCATTTTATGATGTGCCTTTCCATGGTGAGAAGACTCCAGACAAGTCATAAAGGAAATAAGATCTGCCAATAATTATATGGATGAGCTTGAAAGCAGATTTTCTAACCCTAGTCAAGCCTGGCTAATAACTTTCTACAACTTCAAGAAGAAAATCTGAGTCCAAGCAATTCCATTAAGCCACTTCTGTGCTTTTAACCTTCATAACTTTGTTTGAAACTGCTAAGTTTTGGGGTGAGTTTTTGCACAAAAGCCGGTAAGCAACACACTCTAGTAAAGATTTTCAAGAGCTGTTCTCTCAATGTAGTAGCCCTACTTTAATTTCTAATTGTTATGCAGAACAGATCATTTAGGAGGCTGGACTTTATGAAGGGGAATGTTGCATCAGATTGGAGAAAGATCCATCAACAACCTGTGAATGCAGATGACACAACCCTGCTTCCTGAAACTGAAGAGTACCTGAAGCTTTTGCTGCAAGAGGTCAAGGATTGCAGTCTTTAATATGAATTGAAGTTCAATATCAAGAAGAAATATATTCTCACCACTTGACCAATTAGCAGCACCACGATAGATGGAGAAGACATGGAAAGTATTTAAAATTTCTACTTGCTAAGTTACACAATCAACACTTTTGGCACCAGCACTCAAGAAATCAAAAGACTAATTGCATTGGAAAAGGTCTGCTCTGAAATGGCAGCCTTTCTAACAAATGGTGCTGGCAAAATTGGAAAACTATCTGCAGAAAACTTGAGCAAGATCCACACCTCACTCCATAGACAGAAAAACAATTCAAAGTGGATTATGGACCTAGGACTAAAACCAAGGACTATAAATTTCATTAAAGAAAAGCTTTGAGGAACTCTAGAAGTCCTAATCCACAACAGATACAGTCTTCCAAGCATTATTAAAAATCTACAACCAGGAGAGGATACAATAGATGAATGTGAACTCCTAAGCATCAAATCCCTACGCACATCCAAAAATTTCTCCAACAGGGTAAAAAGGGAACCCACATGCTGGGGAAAAACATTTGGTAATGACATGTCAGACAAAGGACTCCTGTCTAAAATGTATAAAATATAAAGTACTTGAGTACCACAACAAGATAAAGGTAAATAACCCAATTGAAAAATGGGCACAGGATATGAACAGACACTTCACCAAAGAAGACATTCAGATGGTGAACAAACACATGAAGAAATGGTCAAAATCTCTAGCTCTAAGAGAGATGCAAATCAAAACAACTAAGAGATTTTTCTCTTACTAAGCAACCAAATGCTGGTGAGGTTGTGGAGAAACTGAAACCCTTATTCACTGTTGGTGAGAGTGTAAAATGGTGCAACCACTATGGAAAGTTGTATGGCGGTCTCTCAAAAAGTTGCAAATAGAAATACCATTTGACCCAGCAATTCCACTACTGGGAATTTACCCTAAAGAAACCATAACTGCCACCCAAGCACAAATATGCACACTCATGTTTATTGTGGCTTTGTTCACAATAGCAAAGAGTTGGAAACAACCTAAATGCCCATCAACAAATGAATGGATAGAGAAGCTATGATAAAGTCACACAATAAAATATTATTCAGCATTGAAAAACAAGGAACTAATGCAATATTATTCAAAATGGGTGACCCTGGAGGACATTATGCTGAGTGAAATATCTCAATCACAAAAGAACAAATACTGCATAGGGCCACTGTTGTAAAGTGAGACTGACACTGGGGTTGAGGTAAGGAAGAGAAGGGGGGAGGAATGATGTATACTGCATTGAAACAGATAAGGAAAAGAACAGTTTAAAAGGGATATATGACTGGGTATTATTGTCCTGACAGGAGTCCAGAATGAAGGCTTCACAGTGGAGTGGACTTGGGGGGAGGGATTGCATAACAATCAAAGAGTTTTTCTTTTACTTTCCAAGGAGAGGAGTGAATCGGAGTCGGGGGGAGAGGGCAGGGAGAAAAGTGCGACAATGAATGACTGGAAACCCTAAATCTCTGTAAACTTTCATTAAAGTTAATAAAAAATTTTTAAAAATGTCTACTGTCAGGGATCTCCAGAGCGCTAAAGAATAGTGATGTCAGTATAAGGTCCATCTGATACAGAACATTGTCTTCACAATCACTTGTTATACATCAGAGAGCTGGACAATGACTAGGGATGACAGAAGAATAATTGATGCCTTTGAGTTGTGGTGCTGGAGAAGAGTATTGAACATACCATGGACTCTCAAGAGAACAAACAAATTTGTCCTGGAGAGGGAGAAGCCAAATCAGTCCTTGGAGGGAAGAATTGTGAAGCTCCGGTTTATATACCCTAAGCATGTTGCCGGAAAAGATCAGTCCTTGGAGAAGGACATCATGCTTGGAAGAATGAAGAGACAGTTCACGAGAAGACTTTAAATGAGATGGATTAACACAGTAATTGTGATACTTGGGGTAGATGTGTCTAAGACAGTGAAATTGGCTCAGGAGAGGGCAGAGTTCCAAGCTATTGTCATAGGGTCACTATGAGTCACAGAGCACTTGATGGCATATAAGAACAGCAACAGCAGTATCTATTATTTAATATGTATTTTATCTTATAGTACACAAAAAGCTTCCCCAAAAGTTTTAAACTTTTGGTGGAATTTATATTATCTCCAAAGATTTCCCAGTCGTAAGCTCTTTGTTGGAATGCCTATTTTAGAACAAAATACTGTGAATGCTTTCTGTTATGTGTCGTCGAGTTGGAACTTACTCCTAGCTGACCCTTCAGTGGATTTTTAGAAGCTGTAAACCACATGGAAAGAGACTGGCCATCTTCCTTCCTCAGAGCACCAAGTGAATTTGAACCCCCATCATTCAGGTTGATAATGCAACTTCTTATCATGAGATCAACAGAGCTACCCTGGTTTTATGAATACTACAGGAGTAAAATATCACAGTAGACATCCTATAAATTCTTGCTTCATGTTAAAATATTATATTATCATACCATACTGCTGTTGAGTCAGTTTCAACTCATAGTAACCTTCCATCGTGCTTTTGAGTGTGGAAATCTTTACAGGAGACTGCTCATCTTTTTTTCCATGGAACTACTGGTAGATTTGAACTGTTTAGCCTGGGTATTGGGCTACACTGGGGCTTTTTCACTCTCATAAAACATATTATTGCTGTGTTTGCTCACCTTCATTTAGTTAGAAAAGTACTTGAGGTACTTTTAAAAACTAAGTTAAAAAGAATAACAAAGAGAAAGAAAATACTTCTCCCTGAAGGACTGACTCCAAACCCCATTCAAATTATTTGGCACAAGGGAAAATTTCTTTAAAATAAGACCTTTGACAAGGACCTCTAATATCTATCACTTTGACATCTTTTGCTTGTGGCCAAGGTTGACAGCAAAACGTGTTTGGAAAAGTATCAGCATGAAATAAGAAGGCATAGATTGAAGAATTTGACCATTAACATGAAAGATAGAAGGTGCTGAATTATGAAATGTAGAAATAACTATCTAGGGCCAAATACCTGAAGAAACCTCAAACATCTTGTTAAAAGAATTCTAATACGGAAAATCAGCACCAATGGAAGCAACAGTCAAGAGATGAAATGACATATTGTTGTTGTTGTTGATTGTTGTCAAGTTGAGCAAGACTCAGAGCGACCCTATGAACAAAAGGCCTGAAGTCTCTCTACCACTGTCAATGTTTATTAGAGTGCATAGAGTTTCCAGAGGCTTGTTGTTTAGGAAGCAGATGCCATTCCTACCGGCCTGTTTACATTGGGAAAAATCTGCTGTCTGGGACTTCTTTAGAGTACTAAAGAGCAAAGGTGTGACTTTAAAGACTAGTTAGACCTGATACAAGCCATGGTATTTTCAGTTGCACCATATACATATAGAAAGTTGGAAAACTAATCACACAACAAGATAAAGGTAAACAATCCAATTGAAAAATGGGCACAGGATGTAAACAGACACTTCACCAAAGAAGACATTCAGATGGCCAACAAGCATACGAAGAAATGTTCAAAATCCCTAGCTCTAAGAGAAATGCAAAGCAAAACAACTATGAGATATCATCTCACCCCAGTCAGAATAGCAAAATTTAACAGAGCAGCAAGTAACTAATGCCTGTGAGGTTGTGGAGAAACTGGAACCCTTATTCACTGTTGGTGGAAGTGTAAAATGGTGCAACCACTATGGAAGGATGTAAGGCACTCTCTCAAAAAGTTGCAAATAGAAATACCATTTGACCCAGCAATTCCACTACTGGGAATTTACACTAAAGAAACCAGACCTGCCACCTCAGCAGATATATGGACACCTGTGTTTATTGTGGCTTTGTTTGCAATAACAAAGAGCTGGAAACAACCCAAGTGCCCATCAACAAACAAATGGATAGAGAAGCTGTGGTATATTCACAGAATGGAATACTATGCAGCATTGAAAAACAAGGAGCTCATGAAATATTATGCAAAATGGGTGCCCCTGGAGGACACTATGATGAGTGAAATGTCTCAGTCACAAAAGGACGACTACTGCATAGTGCCACTGTTATAAAATGGGACTGACATCAGGGTTGGGGTGAGAGTGAGAAAGATGGGATAAATGATGTGTACTGCATTGAAACAGATGAGGGAGAGAACAGTTTAAAAGCAATATATGATTGGGTATTATGGTCATGACAAGAGTCCAGAATGAAGGCTGCATAGTGGAGGGCACTTGGGGGAAGGGATTGTATAACAATGAAAGAATTTTTCTTTTCTTTTTCAAAGAGAAGAGTGAACTGGGGGTGTGGTGGTGGAGGGCAGGGAGAAAAAGGCAACAATGAATGGAAATCCAAAGTCTCTGTAAACATTCATTAAATTTAATAAAATACAGTTAAAAAAAGAAAGTTGCAAAGTAAATAAAGAAACTGGGGAAGACTTGACGCCTTTGAATTTTGGTGTTGGTGAAGAATAGTCTCTTCCATGGGCTGTGAACAGCCCAAATACAGCTGTTTTGGAAGAAGCCTAGCTGGGGTGCTCCTTAGAGATAAGAATGAAACACCATCGTCTCACATGCTTTGGGCATGTTTTGGGGGTTGGGGCAGGTGGAGGCTGGCTCTCCTTGGAAAAGGACATGGTACTGAGAAAGTTAGAGAGTCAGCAAGAAAAGAGTGAAGACAACCCTCAATGAGATAATGGACTGACATAATGACTCCAGCAATGAGCTTAAGCTGCACCGAGATTGTAAAGTTGACACAGGATCAGGCAAGAGTTTCATCTGTTGTACACAGGGTCAGTATGAGTCAGAGTCAACTGGACAACACCTAGCAACTACAGCCAAATAACTACATGGCAAAATTAAAAAACGGAAAACTCTTCTGTGTGTATGCCCAATTCGTTGGGTGCACTTTTTAAGGAAAGTCTATCATAGAGACTTTGTTAATCCAATGTATATTTTAAGGAGATCTTTTTTTTTTTTTTTTAAAAAGGCACCAAATTGTATGACCTATTAGTTTCCCCCTGCTCATCCAGGGGGGATAAAGGAAATTGGAAAGATCTGGCAGAGATCTGGAAAGACAGGATAATGGTGGGCATAGTTCAATGGTGGTTAATTTTATAAAACATAATGAAAATTGCCTCTGGAAACTCTATGAACTTTGATAAATGATGATAGTTATAGAAAGGCTTCACATCTTTTGTTCATAGCGTCACTATGAGTTGTGCTTGACTGGACAGCAATCAACAAAAACAGTGAATGGGAAAGGGAGCACTGGTGGCTTAGTGGCAAAAAGCTGTGCTGCAATCCTGAAGGCAAGTGGTTTGAATCCACCAGATAGATGCTCCACGGGAAGAGGATGAGTCCTCTCCTCCCATGCGAAAACCCACGAGAGCATTAGCTATGGGTCAGTTCTGACTCGATGGTAGACAACAACAATGAATGGAAATGATTGTATGAAACACAATGTGAATAAAGAAGAGTGTGTAAAACAATATAGACAAACTTTGTAAGCAAACCAATATAAAATTATTCTTTTTTAAAAATGGGCTAAGGTTGCATAGTGGAGTGCATTTGGGGCGGGATGGGGGCAGGGTTAGGGTCAGGGGGATTGTATACCAACAAAGAAGTTTATCTTTTGCTTTTCAAAGAGAGGAGCGAACTGGGGGGAGAGGAGGTAAAGAAAAAAGTGCAACAATGAATGACTGAAAATCCAAAATCTCTGTAAATGTTCATTACCATTAATAAAATAAAATTTAAAAAATAGGCAATACATTATTCAAGCTGAGTCATCAAATGAAAATTTTTAACGTTAAAAAGAACTTACTAAGATGTTTTAAATTGTTCTATAACTTATAGAACTTTATTTTACTTTCAATTGATATAAACCTTAGTTTTAGCCACAACAGAATTTAGACGACAGTCTGTCTTTGGGTGGCTAAGTACAGGCAGCTTTTTATTGGTTTTTAGCACTGAGCAAAGTAATGAACAAAGGAATTATAGTAGATTTATGATATTGCACGATTCAGATTATTAAATCTGAACCTTATAAGTCTGGAACATCCAGTTAGGTCAAAAAGTAGGAAGAGCTTTAAAATAGGATGAAGGAGATTACGAAGCCACCGGGGGAGGGGAGGAAACACATTTGAAAGCTTGAAGAGTATCCCATAGGTCAGATCGAGGAAGATAGTGAATTATAAACCATTGAAATCCATAGCACAAATTCATGATAAACAGGCTAATACATAAATTTTAAAATAGGGAGAAAAAAGATGGTGTTATTTAAGATATACTACAAGTAGTGAATGTAGAGAGAGTGTTAGTTGAAATATTATCATTGTGCAGTCATATGGGAAAGATTTGTTCAGGAAAGAAATGCCAAAGGATGCTAAATCTAAGAAATTAATTTTTAAATATTTTTTTTGTGATTTGAGTGAGAGTCGACAGAGTGTACGCATTTTGTTTCAGCGTTGATTGTAACCCCAAAATGTGGTATCACTCTTGCCTTTTCTCACTAGATCCACCATTTCCATTTGTTCTTTGTCTCCTGTATCTTTTGGTTTTCTGAGATTTATCCCTGGCAAATGCTACACTTTGATTCAGGAGAATAATTTTTATGAGAAATAAGAGATTGATAGATAATGGATAGGTAATAGATAGATAGATAGATAGATAGATAGATAGATAGATAGATAGATAGATAGATAGAATTTTTAAATGTTTCCTCATTTAAGATTTTTTATTAAATGCAAGGAGAAGAAAATATAGTTGAGATATTGGGTCACACTACTATGTCAATTGCAATCTAATTCAATCCTACTCATGACAGCTCTGCTCAAGACTGTTAAATATTAACAGGAATAGATTACTTCTTTAACCCACAGAGCAGCTGGTGGCTTCAAACTGCCAGTCTTTCAGTTAGCAGCCCAACACATAACCACAATGCCAGGTGTAAAAATGGCATGGGTCCATCAATAAATATGTTATCTCTTTTTAACTTCACTAGAGAGAAAAAAATAAAGATCATCAGTATTATTCACCCAAGGCTGATTACTATGAAATGGACATATTTCATCTACCACTGTTATTTTGTTTGCTGTTTTGGATTTTTTTTTAACAAATTCTGAAGCCATTCATCCCACCATGACTCTCTACTTCTCCACTGGGTTCTACAATTCATTGCACTGGCCAGATGTAACTTACAAATAATGCTCACAGTTATTGGGTTTATTAGAGAAATAACAGGTTACAAGTCAGGATTGGAAACAACTCAGACACAATTTTCAATCAGGAAAGTCTCTCCTCAGCCCCGCTTAGAATCAGGTCTCTCTGTGGCCAGTTGACTTTTAAGTGCAGCAGCTTTTTGGCCTGTCTTGCTCAAGCAAATATTACAAAGCTCTTTTAGTTCATCAATTAAGTGCTGAGGAATACTTCCACTCAGCCAATAAGCCTCCTGCCCAAAAGAACTTAACTCTAGCCCTAAGGGTAGGCAGACATTGCTTCACAGGTAACAAGGACCTACAAGAGCACCCTATTTCACCAGGAAGCCTCCTGCCTAAAGGCACTCGGCTTTCTTGTTCTACAAGTCAGACTCCTCACTTCTCTGTCTCCCCTCAGTATCCTGGTTTTGTGGCCTTCACTGTCATATTTGTCTACCATTGCCTCTTGTTGTCTCTTGCTGTCTCTGTTGGAATAGCTGCCTGACTCCTGGGTCAAGGAGGTGGAAGTTCAGTGTGAGCATCTCAGGGCCACAGGATGTGTTGATCTCCTTGTCATTTTTTCTTCATAGTAGTGAGATCCCCTTTTCTATCTATAGGATGAATCCTTTTAAGCCTAGCAAAGTGGTAAAATGTACCAATCTTATTATCAGAACCAATCTTATTATCAGAGTTCCATCTCATTTTTATTTAGCAAGTTCCTATCCCACTGTGATGTCTTGTATCTTTTTTATATTGTCAGCAACCTGTCCAAATGTTTGGTAGATCAGAGGAAGACCATAAGTAAGATGGATTTACACAGGGACTGCAGCAATGGGCTCTAGTGTGTCAGAGATTATGAAGATGGCACATGATAGGACAAGGTTCAGATCTGTTTTTCATAGGATTGCTGTGAGTCATACTCAGTTCATTAGCACCTCACAACAACCACCCAGTCATTTGGTGGGCCTTAAAAAGAGAATATCTAGAAGGGTCACATTAGGTAATTCACTGCACAGTACCAGATGATCAAAAATATCACCACCCATTTTACAACCTTCAGAAGGACACAACATCATTCACATAGAAGTAATTCCTGACTTACAACAGGGTTCTGTTCTGATGATATCATCAGATGTCAGTTTAGATGTGAATCAAATGCCTCTTTTTTCCCTTTTTTTCACTATTATTGCCTTTTATTATCGATATGTTTATACATCTAATATGTTTGTGTTATGGGATTGAAAATGTTGCACATAAACTTATTATTGTTGTTGTTAAATGTCATCAAGTCGCCTACAAATCATTGAGACTCTTTGTATGATAGCCCTAAATTCCACCCTTTCTGAAGCCAGTCTCACTGTGTCTGACACATGTACCTCTATTACCCCAATTACTGTGTAAATCCATCTCATCCAGGATCTTCTTGTCTTACACTGTCCCTCAACCCTTCCAAGCATGATATAATTCTCCAAGGACTAGTGCCTCCTGGCCACATGCCCAAAGTATGTAAGACAGAGCCCAGGAAAGACTTGTTTGTTCTCTTGGTGGTCCATGGTATGTTTAATACTCTTCTCTAGCAACAAAGCTCAAAGGCATCATTCTTTGATGATGGATACTTGTAATTTTTCTACCATCATTAGTCATTGTCCAACTCTTTGATGCAAATCAAGTAATCGCAAAGACTATGGCCTGAATTAGGCACACCTTAGACTCTAGACTGATATCATTGCTCTTTAACACTTTGGAGAAGTCCCTGACAGCAGATTTCCCTAATGCCGTTCATCTTTTAATGTCTTGACTGCTGGTGCCAAGAGTGCTTATTGTGGAACCGAGCCAACTGAAATTGTTAACAATCTCAATCTCTTCTCCATCTACCATGGTGCTTCCAATTGGCCCAGTGGTGAGAATCTTTGTCTTCTTGATGTTGAGCTTCAATTAATTTCATGGCTAGAGTTCTTGACCTCTGCAGCAAAAGGTTCAGGTCCTCTTCACTTTCAGTAAACAAGGTTGTGTCACCTGCATAACACATGTTGTTGGTGAGTCTTCTTCCAATCCATATACCACATCCCTCCTCATAAAGCCAAGCCTCCTGAATGGTCTGTTCCACATATATCTTGAAAAGCTATGGAGACAGGATGATGAACCCCTGACACAGTATTTTCCTGATTTTGAATCATGGAATGTTTCCTAACTTTTTTCTGACAACTGCTTCCTGATTCAAGTATAGATTTTGCATGAGCAAAATCAAGTGTTCTGGGATCCCATTCTTCTCAAGGTTATAGATTATTTTAATATTGTGTGTCATACACATAGCTCCACTGGCATACTCTACAAGGACTTGCACTGCTACCCCATAGGTGGCACCTTGCTAGTGGTTGGAATCCCCCATATGCTCCAAAGGAGAAAGACAGGTAATGTTCTCCCATGTGATTTACAGACTCCAAAAACCTTCTGGAGGGTAATCTATGAGTCAAATCTGACTCAACAGAAATGACTTGAGTTGAATGATAAGATGTAAAAAAAAAAAGATGGTCATAAGGATGAGTGTTGGGGATGTTATATATAGATTTACACATTATTTTAGCATTGTTATACATTATTACTAGGGGAAATTGTGGGCAATCTCCTCTCGAGTGAATTACTGCCTCTGAAAACTCACTGGTGGGTCATCTATGAGTTGGTTCTGAATCTTTGGCACATAACAACAACATATAAATTACTAATAATGAGATAGAATACTTTTTTTAAAAGACGGTTGTAAGGATGTTCTCATCATAACTTGAACATACCATTAAATCAGGAGCTGCTTCCTGTGTTTCTACCAGGAATAGTTTCTGACTCTAAACATGGGAAAATGTCTGAAAAATCCAAACTGAGTAGCATGATACTCAAAAGATAGCTTGAATTCTTGTCAAAATTTGAGGCCATAAAAGGCTAAGGAGTAGTCACAAATTGGAAAAAAATAGTCATGACCCTAGACAAATTAAATATATGATGCTAGACTAGATTCTGAATTGAAGGGCAAATAATATTAGTAAGGGCATAATTGGCTTAAATGACAAAATTAAAATATAAATTGTTGATTATTATATCAGTGTTGAATTTACTGATGTTGACAAATGAATTGGGTTATGTAAAAGAATATCCCTATTTTTAGGCTGTGTACACTGAAGTATTGAGACAATTATTCAATTTACTCTCCAATGGCAGGGAAAACATATGTGCATTTATATTCCATTAAACATTTAAATGCTAACAGTATGTAAATATTAATAATATTAAAAACATTGTGAATCTCAGTAGAGTAAGTATGAGTATTATTTGTGCTTTTCTTGCATATGTTCTGCAAACTGAAATTATTTCCATAAAAAGTACAAAAAATAAGTTTTTATCTTCAAGTTCAACTGTGTAGAAAAAGGAATTTAAGTACTAAAATTTTAGTAATATAATAATTATAATTAGTAATATAATAAAGTTTCAAAATGTTTCCTTTTTAATGTACTAACTACATTTCTAAACACATTTTCTGACTTTAATATAAACGAAGTCATGAATCATCACTAATACTATTGTAGTATTATTGTTGTTTTGTGTAAAATCAGGTCAGAATCAACCCATAGCTGACCCTCCAGCAGGTCTTCAGAGGCAGTAAATTGTATGGAGGAGATTGCACTTACTTATCTGGTGGATCAGCTGGTGGATTAGAACTATATACCTTTGCATTTGTAGCATAATTCCTTAATACTAAGCCATCAGAACTCCCCATGTATGACCCTAGAACAAATAATTTGAATATTTGCAATCTCTGTTTTGTGATCTTCATGATTATTCCAATCTTGCACACATCTTTGATGTTCACAAGCTTCAAAGTTAAGCATAAAATTGAAACTCTCTGGCCCTGCATACCTCCTTTGATCCTATCATAATGGTACTTAAGCCCAGACTATCTAAAGGTTACTTCTTGCAATTTAGAAGCTTCCTTTGATATCTCAGTCTTTAAGTGCTCTTTCATGCTGCAAGCTGACAAAAACAAATGCAGATACAATTTAACCCACCCTCCTCCAGTCCCCCTGGCTAAATTTGACTGTAGAGTTAAAGTCACCCTGAACACTAAAGGATTTGGAGTTTTCCTTATTTCTTTTCTGTGTTTTTCTATTCCTGTGTAGTGAGGCACAGCCTCTTCTCACAAATCCTTCCGAAGGCTGACAGAAGCAGGCTTCAACACTAGAAAGTTTCATTCACACTCTATCTAAAAATCAACATAGCCTCTCCCTTCCCATCATTACTTGCTTCCTCACCATATCTAACCTCTTGATTTGGAGGTATTTTCAATTCTGTATGTCTTGAAAAAGATGCATCCAGAACGCTCTTTATGCATTCATTTTTTTGCATTGTTGTTGTTATGTGCTGTCCTGTGTCAACCTCACCGTTTCCGACACACTACTCTCACCACCTCAATCACTGAATCGATCCATCTCATCAAAGGTCTTCCTCTCCTGCGCCGTCCTTCCACTCTCCCAAACATGATGTCCCTTTCCAAAGACCGGTCCCTCCTTGAAACATGCCCAAAATATCTCAGACGAAGCTTCAGAAACCTTGACTCCAAGGAGCATTCCAACTTCACCCTCTCCAGGGCAAACAGTTTGTCCATGGTATATTCAACACTCTTCTCCAGCACCATATCTCAAAGGCATCAATTCTCCTGCTATCATACCTAGTCACTGCCCAACTCTCCGACACATAGCACAAAATTGCAAAGACTACAGCCCTGGTCAGGCGCACCTTAGTCTCCAGCCTGACATGACTGCTTTTCAGTACTCTTGAGAGGTCCCTGACTGCTGACTTTCCCAATGCAATTGATTTCCTGGCTGCTGGTACCTAGAGTGCTGATTATGGAGCCAAGCAAACTAAGACTCTTAATTATCTCAATCTCTTCACCATCCATACTGATGCTGCCAGTTGGTTGGTCCAGTGGTGAGAATCTTTGTTTTCTTGATGTTGAGCTTCAATCCGAATTGAAGACTGCAGTAGATAATAAATAATTAAATAATTAATTTAATGCAAAATGATAAAGCTTTGTCTCACATACTTTGGACCTATTTCTAATAGAGGTTATACCTTGGGATTCATGCTTGGGAAGGTGGAGGGATGGATAAATAGAGGTAGAAACTCAACCAGGTTGAGTGACACAATGACTGCAGCAATGGGCTCAAGTATGTTAGAGATTGTGAGAATGATAGTACAGGACAGTAAAGGGTTCAAATCTGTTGTTCATAGGGTTGTTCTGAGTTGTGCTCAAAGGCATCTAACAACAACAACAAAAAAGTTGGGTTCTTTTGAGTTTTTTTTTTTGGTTTGGGGGTTTTTTGGAGGTTTTTCTTCCTTAAATCAGCCAAATCTGTCCTTCAACACAGGTATCGGAGTTGAGAACTTAATCATTTCATCTCGATTTTTACCTCCAGATGCAAACTCCTCCAGTTCATCCTCCAACTCTCTATTGCCAAATTTTCCTAATAAAACCATATGATTCTTTCATACAAAATTGCCAAATAGTTTTCCATACTTCAAACCCCAGAACATTTAATGGAAGGTCTTTCATTTTCTGGCCACTGCCTATGTTCCCATTCACCGTTTTCTCTCATTTTTCTTGCCTTTACATATAAAATACCTGTCTGTAACAACCTTCTTGGTTCTTATCTACTGACTCAAACTTTAAGATCTTTCCAATTTATTATCCTCTCCTGTGTTTTTTAAATTAAGGGAGTTAAGCCAGAAACTCCCTGCTTTTCTCATCTCTTACCATTCATAAATTTATCATATAATTCCTTAACTGTCTCTTCAAATTATGATCTTGGTTGAGATATGAAAAACACATTATTAAATTATTGCTTTTATTAATCTTACTATTTTATTAAATCAAAAGAATTATTGTTTAATTTTAAAAATACTTTCTGAATCGCCAGTCCTTGTACAGTGGCTTATATGTGAAAATCAGCAAAGTGAATTTCTAAACAAGTTAGCTTTAGGGGGAAAATAAGGAATCTTCTTTGTTCTTTCTACATATTCTAACATTTTTATATTTACTAAAATCATAAAACACTTCTTAAAATACTGGGTTTACACAATGGGATACCATCTCACTCTAGTAGAAGTGGCAAAGTTTAGCAGGACAGCGAGGAATAAATATTGGAGAGGATGTGGCAAGATAGGAGCTCTTATACTTATTGGTGGGATTGAAAATGGTACAACCACTCTGGAGGGCAGTTTGGTGCTTCCTCAAAAAGCTGACCATAGAAATTCCATATGACCCAGCTATTCCAGTGCTTGGAATATACCATGAGAGAATGAGAACTGGGATACAAACAGAGACTTGTACGCCAATGTTCATAGCAGTATTATTCCTCATTCCAAGAACATGTAAACAGCCCAAATGTCCAACCACAATCAAATGAATAGCGAGATAATGGTACGTTCACACAATTGAATACTATGCAGCATGCAGGAGCAATGGTTTGTTTGTTT
>NW_006399828.1:14507199-14510378 GCF_000299155.1 Elephantulus edwardii | reverse complement strand
TGTACCATCAAATTGGATCTGACTGGTACAGGAAGAAATGGCCCCTCCTTCTCTGGCAAAGCATCTGGTGGAGTTGAACCACATTATCTCTGGGATTGCAGTGTAGCTTCTTGCCACTGTATTATTCTTTAAGTGAGCAAATAGTATTATTCTTCAAGTGCCTTTATAATCACTTTTGACAAACTAATATTCATTCTGCCTTCAAAAGGTATTTTTAACACATCTGCCATTGGATTTCAAAAGGAAAAGATGCTAAAGTTAAAGAGCTGAAGATTTTAAAGGGAAGTCCAAAAAGACAAAGCAAAATATTCTAATAACATATGCAAAGAGCTGGAGTCATAGAATGAAAAGAGAAGAACAAGCTGGGTGTATCTCAAGCTGAAAAAAAAAAAAGAAAAATTCAAGCCTTACGTTGCAATGCTGAGATAAGCTATGGGCAAAACTGTGAATGACTCAAGAAGCTTTATTTTTTTTTTTTTGAGGCACAGAAAATCCTTATTGCCACAGGAAGCAAGTGCACTAGTCCCATCTCAGCAACAGTTTTAATAGTCACAAAGAAGTGGAATTCACATAATAAACTGTAACACAGACTTAGGGGGAGAAATGGTCCCTTGGTCTATATTGGCTGTTAATACTCAGGTAAAAAACTGACTTTGTTCAGTGAAAATACCTCTAACACAATGAAAAATCATCTAGTTATAATGTCCAATTCATATATACAAGTCAAATAATGTAAAGAATACATAGAGTCACAATACCAAGGAGAATTAGTTGATGCTGAAAATTTTCAGAAGGTGCCATATTAACAAGAGTCAAGGGTAATGAAAAATGAAGTTCAAGTTGCACTGAGGTTGCTGGCACAAAATAATGCCCTGGTAACTGATGAAATATCAATCGACATTTTACAACTAAAAGATGAACCCCTGAATGTGTTCATCAGTCTATGCCTGGAAATTTAGAAGACAGTTAGTTGTCTTGCCAAATGAAAGGAAGAGATCCATATTTGTTCCTATTCCCAAAGAAAGCTATGAACAGAATATGGAAATATAGGACAATATCATTAATACCAGAGGCAAACAAAATATTGCTAAAGATCATCTGAAAAAATCCGGAATAGTACATTGACAGAGAACTGCCAGAAGTTCAAACTGGGCTTACAAGAGGCCATGGTATTAGTAATGTCATTGCTGACATCAGATGGATCTTTGCTGAAAGCAAAGAATACTAGAAGAATGTCTATTTGTATTTTATTACCTACGTAAAGGCATTTGACTCTGTGGAACATAACAAATTATGACTAACATTGAAAAGAATGGGAATCCCAGAACATTTAATTGTGCTCTTGAGAAATCTATACCTGGATCAAGAAGCTTTCATCCAAATGGGGCAAGGGAACACATATGGTTTAAAATCAGGAAGAATGTGCATCAAAGAAGTATCCATTCTTCACAACTATTCAAACTTTATATTGATAAAATAATTACTAAATCTGGACTCTATTAAGAGGAAATGTGATATAAACAATCTGCATAATACAGATGACAAAACCTTGCTTCCTAAAAGTGAGAAAGACCACCACGGCAGTGTAGTAGGATTTTTTATCAAGGAGTGAGATTCCTCCTACCTTTCTTCTATTTTTAAGGAGTGCTTTGCTTATTCTGGGCCGCTTTCCATTCCAAATGAAAGTGGACATTGCTTTTTCCATCTCGTTGAAGAATGGGGTTGGTATTTGTATTGGGATTGCATTAAATGTGTAAATTGCTTTTGGTAGTATTGCCATTTTCACAACATTGAGTCTTCCTATCCATGAGCAAGGGATATTCTTCCACTTTTCAAGATCTCTTTTTGTTTCTTGTAGTAATGTTTTGTAATTTTCTTGGAAAACGTCCTGTGTACTTCTGGTTAAATCTATTACCAAGTATTTAATCTTGTGATTAGCTATTGTGAAGGGTATTGTTTTTCTTAGCTCCAGCTCTGTATTCTCTTTGTCACTGTAGAGAAATCCAATTGATTTTTGTATGTTGATCTTGTATCCTGCTACTTTGCTGAATTGGTCAACTATGTCCAGAAGTTTTCTTGCTGAATCTTTAGGGTTTTCTAAGTATACTATCATATCACCTGCATAGAGAGATAATTTTACCTCCTCTTTGCCAATTTGGATACCTATTATTTTCTTCTCTTGCCTTATTGCTTTCACTAATACTTTCAATACAATATTGAATAGGAGAGGTGATAATACTCATCCTTGCCTAGTTCCTATTTTCAAGGGGAATGCCTTTACTCTCTCTCCATTGTCAACAATGTTGGCTCTCGGGTTTGTGTATATACTTTTACTATGCTGAAGAAATTCCCTTCTAATCCTATTTTGTTGAGTGTTTTACTCGGGAAAGGTGCTGGATTTTGTCAAAGGCCTTTTCTGCATCAATTGATAGGATCATGTGGTTCTTGTTCTTTCTTTGTTAATTTGATGATTCACACTGATTGTTTTTCTTACGTTGAACCATCCTTGCATATCTGTCAAGAGAGTGTGGTACTGGTACAATGACAGACACATCGGTCAATTAAATAGAATTGTGAATCCAGAAATCAGCCCATCTACCTATGCTCAACTGATTTTTGACAAGGAGATGAAATCAGTTAAGTGGGGAAACAACAGCTTTTTAATAAATGGTGCTAGCAAAATTGGAAAACTGTCTGCAGAAAACTCAAGCAAGATCCACACCTCACTCCATATACAAAAATCAATTCAAGAGTGGATTATGGATCTAGGCCTAAAACCAAGGACTATAAACTTCATTAAAGGAAAGCATGGAAGAATTCTAGAAGTCGCAAACCACAACATAAACAGCCTTCCAAGCATCCTGAAAAATCTACAACCAGGAGAGGATAAACTAGATGAATGGAACTTCCTAAGAATCAAATCCCTATGCACATGCAAACAGGGTAAAAAGGAAAGCCACAGATTGGGGAAAAAAATATTTGGTAATGACATGTTAGACAAGGAACTTATATCTAGAATTTATAAAATGCTTGAGCACCACAACAAGATAAAGGTAAATAACTCAATTGAAAAATGGGCACAAGATATGAACTTCACCGAAGAAGACATTCAGATGGCCAACAAGCACATGAAGAAATGTTCAAAATCCCTAGCTCTAAGAGAGATGCAAACCAAAACA
>NW_006399828.1:14504567-14506709 GCF_000299155.1 Elephantulus edwardii | reverse complement strand
TTGCATAGAGTCACTGTTGTAAAACGGGACTGACATTAGTGTTGAGGGAAAACAGGGAAGGATGGGAGGAATGATGTATATACTGCATTGAAACAGAAGAGGGAGAGAACTGTTTAAAAGATATATTGATTGGGTATTATTGTCATGACAGGAGTCCAGATGAAGGCTGCACAGTGGAGTGGACTTGCAGGGAGGGATTGTATAACAATGAAAGAGTTTTTCTTTTACTTTTCAAGGAGAAGAGTGAATTGTGGAGGAGAGTGTGGGCGGGGATAAAAGTGTAATAATGAATTAAGGAAATCTTATGTCTCTGTAAACTTTCATTAACATTAATTTTTTTAAGTTGGGAAGGTTTTTGTTTTTCAAGGGGGGGGGTGACTTTTTGGGGGGGAGGGCTGGGCAAGGAGAAAAGTGCAATAAAGAATGAATGAAAATTTTAAAAAGTGAAAAAGATGAAATATTTGCTACAGAAGATTTATAACAAAAGCCTTAACTATACATTACATCTAAATGTCAAAAAAACAAAAGTCCTCTTACTCATTGATGATTGGAATGTAAACTGATATAGCCATTATGGAATGTAGCCTAGTGCTTTCACAAAAAGTTGGAAATAGAAGTATCAATTGACCCAGAAATTCCACTACTGGGAATATACGCTCAAGAAACCAGAGCCACGACTCAAAAAGATGTATGCACACCCATGTTTATTGCTGCATTATTCACAAATGCAAAGAGATGGAAGCAACTCAAGTGCCCATCTTCAAACGAATGCATAAAAAACTATGGTAAATTCACACAAGAGAATATTGCATAACATTAAAAAACTATGAACTCATAAACCATTACACAACAGAAGAAGCACGGAGAAGGAGCTTGTAGGACATTATGGCGAGTGAAATATCTCTGTCACAAACGGACAAATACTACATAATATTGCTGTTCTAAAATAAGACAGACATGGAGAGGTTGGGGAGAGAATAGGAAAAAAGAAGATAAATAATTAACACTGCAATAGAACAGATTAGGGGAAGAATTGCCTAAAAGGAATATATTATTAGATATTATATGTATGACAACAATCTGGAACAAGAGGTTCATTACAGGGTGGACTGAAGGAGGGGAAGAATAAGGGAGTATAAGAAAATATGTAACAATTTAAAAAAAAATTTTAAAAGAAGACGAAAGTCCTCATCATGGTACTGACCAGCAATCAGTATCATGATAAACGGAGGAAAAAAACAAAGCTGTCAATTATTTAATCTTTCATGGATCAACAATCAACACCCTTGGTATCAGCAGTCATGAAATCAGGAGGTGTGCTGAATTATAAAGGGAGTTCAGGTGGCCCAATGGTAAGAAGGTGAATTGTAATCCCAAAGACAAATGGTTTGGATCCACCAGCTACTTATACAGCTGACACAACATTGCTTGTTGAAACTGAGAAAGACCTGAAGCACTTGCTGCAGATCAAGTACTGTAGTCCTTAATATGGATTGAAGTGCAATGCCAAGAAAACAAAGATTCTCATCACTAGGCCAATTGGCACCATGATGGATGGAGAAGAGAATGAGGTTGTTAACAATTATAGCTTACTCAGCTCCACAGTCAGCACTCTTGGCACTAGCAATCAGGAAATCAAAAGACTAATTGTACTGGGGAAAATCTGCTGTCTGGGACCTCTCCAAAGTCCTGAGAAGCTATGATTTTAGTCTAGAGACTAAGGTGCACCCTATCTAAGCCATGATCTTCACAATTACTTGCTATGCATCTGAGAGCTGGACAATGTCTAAGAATGGAAGAAGACAAATTGATGCCTTTGAGTTGTGGTCCCAGAGAAGAGTCTTGAAGGTAACATATACTGCCAAGGAAACAAATAAGTCTGTCTTGGAGAGGGTGAAACCAAGTTTTTCCTTGGACTAGGATTTTGAAGCTCTCTCTCACATACTTTGGGCATGTGGCCAGGAGGGATCAGTCCTTTGAAAAGGACATCAAGCTTGGAAAGGTCGAGGGACAGCACAGGAAATGAAGACCCTAATGAGATGGATTGATACAATTACTGAGTAATGGGGGTAGGTGTGTTGGAGTCAGTGAGACTGGCTCAGAATAGGGCAAGCTTCAGAGTTGTTGTACTATGGGTTACTA
>NW_006399828.1:14502318-14503962 GCF_000299155.1 Elephantulus edwardii | reverse complement strand
AGGACATGAAATTTATTGTTGTTAAGTGTCATCAAGTCAAATATGATTCATAGGAAACTTATAAACAATAGATCTGAATCATTGGCTCAGTGGTGAGAACTTTTGGTTTCTTGATGTTGAAAGCTGAAGTCCTTGATACTCTGCAGCAGGTTTCTCAGGTGCATAACTCAGGTTGCTGACGAGTCTTCCAATAGTCTTGATGCCACACTCTTTTCACAAAGTCAAGCTTCTCTAATTATTTGCTCACCACACAGATTGAATAGATAGGGAGCATTCCCTTGCTCTGTTCAAAACAAAACAAAAATACTTGAAACCAAGAACAGTTAGAACAAAAAAGGATTGAAAATATCTGTGCCTAAAAGTGACATATCCCTTCTCAGATACTACAGCAAATATTGCTGTCACCATAAGACTTTGTAACCAATTATTCTACAACTCAGTGACTAAAAACAATATGCATTTACTAGCTCAATGATATGCAGGTCAGTGATTTAAATGGGATTTGGCTAAACAGTTCTAGGTTTAGGGTTTTTGTTTTTAAATACACTATTTTTATTTTATACTGGTTTACTTACAAAATTCATAAACATTGTTTTTCACACCAGATCTTTCCCATTTCCTTTACTCGCTCCTTCCCTCCCCGATCAAGTTGTGTGACCCTACGATTGTATCCCCCACTCGTCCTCCTCCCTGCCTTCCCCCCTCCTCCCTTGGATCCTCATAAAAGTTTCATTAGTTAACTGAACTCACCCGCATGTCTGACTGGGACCTGACTTTTGGGTTGAAATTATAGGGGAGAATGACCATGAAACTGTCATTCCTCATCAGGGAAGTGTAGCATGTTCTCATGTGATAAAACTCTTGTTGTTGTTGTTACTTGTTGTCAAGTCGCTGTCACTCATAGCAACCATATGTACAAAAGCTCTGAACCCTGATCTCTCCTGAGCCAACTTTACTGTCTCTGACACACCTTTCCTCTATTATCTCAGTCACTAAATCAATCCGTTTCATCAAGGTCAGTAGGGAGAGCAAATACTACTGTATGGACCTTTTTCAAGCTTCTGTATATGTCACATTCATTAACATCCCATTGAACAAAATAAGTTTCGTGTTGTTGTTAAGTGCCATCGGGTCAAGTATGACTCATAGTGACCCTAAGAACAAAAGATCTGAACCTAATCCTGCCCTGCACCATCCTCACATTTCCTGACACACAAGAGCCCATTGCAGCAGTCATCTTATCAGTCCACCTGGTTGACAGTCTTCCTCTCCGTCACCGACCATCCACCCTACCCAACATTATGTCCCTCACCAAGGAATAGCACCTCCTAGTAACATGTCCAAAGTATGTCAGGCAAAGCGTTATCATTCTTGCCTCCAAAGAGCACTCTGGCTGCACCCTCTCCAAGACAAATCTGTTCATTTTCTTGGCCACTGAAGGGATGTTCAGTGCTCTTCTCCAACACCACAGCTCAAAGGTGTGAATTCTTTTTGTGTCATCCTTATACATTGTCCAGGTCTCAGATGCACAGCTGGTAATTGGGAAGATAGTGTCCTCCTGAATCAGACACACCTTAGTTCTCAAACTGACATCACTGCTCTTCAATAATTTGGAAAGGTACCTAACTGCAGATTTTCCCAGTG
>NW_006399828.1:14474370-14501680 GCF_000299155.1 Elephantulus edwardii | reverse complement strand
TATTTTGCTTGCATGTGATATCAATGACATTGTTTAATAATTTCTACATTCACTTGAATCTACTTTCTTGTGAATAGGAACAAATACGGACCTCTTCCAATGTGTTGGACAGACAGCCATCCTCCAAATTTCCTGGCATAGACTGGTGAGTGCATCCAAGGCTGCATCTGTTAATTGAAACAATTGTTATCCCATCAATTCCTGGGATTTTATTTTTTGCCAATGCCTTCAATGCAGCTCCACTTCCTCTTTCATTTCTATTGGCTCCTGTTCATACAGTACTTCCTGAATTTTTTCAGTGTCAATCAATTCTTTCTGGTACAGTGACTGTGTATTCCCTCCATTTTCTTTCGATGCTTTCTGGGTCATTCAATTTATTTTCCATAGCATCTTTCAACATTGCGACAAAAGGCTTAAATTTATTTTTCAGTTCTTTCAGCTTGAGAAATGCAGAGTGAGTTCTTCATTTTTTATTCTCCAATTCAAGCTTTCTACACATTCCATTTTAAATACTTTGCTTTGTCCTCCCAAGCTGCCCTTTGAAACTGTCTATTCAGCTTTTTCACTTTGACATATTTTCCTTTAGATTTGGCTTCTCAATTTTCCAGTGCAATCTTTAAAGTCTCTTGTGACATCCATTTTGGGTTTTCCTTTCTCCTCCATTTTGGTAATGACCTTTTGCTTTCTTCAAGCATGATATCCTTGATATCATCCCACAACTCATGTGGTCTTCTATCATTGGTGTTCAACGCCTCAAACCTATTCCTAAAATGATCATGAAATTCTGATGGAATTGATTCAAGATCATATCTTGGTTCCTTTGGACTTATGTTCATTCTCTTTGGCCTCAATTTAAACTTTCATATGAGAAATTGATGATCTGACCCATGGTCTGCCCCTGGACTACTTTTGACTGCTGATATTGAGCTTCTTCAAGGATTCCCTCCACAAATGTAGTCAATGCAGCCCATCGGGTGAAATCCACGTGTAAAGCTGTCTTTTGTGTCTTTTAGAAGAAGTATTTGCATTTAATAAATCATTGTATACACAAAATTCAATCATTCCATTTCCAACCTCATTTCTATCACCAAGCCCATATTTTCCAACTACTGTTCCTTCTTCATTGTTCATACTAGGTATTAGTGAGATGCTTTGGACCAGCTATGGCCACTTTGAATCAGATACTCATATGATATACTATTTAGATACTAAAAACCAGAAGAAGAATGGTGTTGCATTCATAGTAAAAAAAGTCAGCTTCAATTTCTATCCTGAAATACAATGTTGTGAGCGACAAGATAATATCCGTACACATACAAGGAAGACCCATTAACATGAACTATTATTTAAGTATATGCTCCTACATCTAGCGCCAAAGAGGAAGAAATTGAGAATTTTACCAAATTTTGCATTCTGAAATTGAACAAGCATGTAATGAAGATGTGTTAATGATAATTAGTGACTGGAATGCAAAAGTAGGAAACAATGAAGAAGGAACAAGTCTCATAACTGAGTCCAAATACACAAAGAAACAGAAAGTGCCATCCAGAGTGGGAAGGCACTACAGTTACATTGGCAAAGACTAAGATACAAAAACATAGGTGAAGGATCACTGCTGTTGGTGGACTCTGTCTAACTTCACTAACCCTAAAACCACATCAAGCATTCTGGTCTCTTTTCTACATATTATCTGAACTCAGTACTGTGGGCTTCCACATTCCCTGCCATGTTTTTAATTCTTTCTCAGTTAAAACATAGTTTAGTTACTTACCACAAATAGACACTAATATAAAATCTCTTTATGTTCAATACAAGTACACTTTTTAGGTAGAGATATAGTTTAACATTATATTATTTCATTAAATTTCATAGGAGTAAAAAAAATTATGTACAAAACTCTGTTCTTGTTTTCTGAACCTTCTTTAAAATTTGCATCATAAATTCAGAATTGATGCTCATACATATCAATTTTATACAGAATCAACAATTCAGTTAGTACCTGCTCAAGTATCAGTGGTACCAAGTTCTCTTATTCTCTTCTTATGCCTATAACTTATTTTATAAACTGCTTAAAGATGAAATTATCTGACTCATCTGTTTAATTGCTTATTATCTGCCTTCTTTCACTCCATGTTGAGTGACATGAAAGGTGGGTCATTGTTCTTTTTCTCCACTAAATTGTCAATGTCATTCTAGAAACTAAAGTAAACATGATCCAATCCATGGTCTTCGCAAGTACTTGCTATGCATCAGAGAGCTAAACAATGACTAAAGATGATGGAAGAAGATTTGATGCCTTCAAGTTGTGAAGCTGAAGAGGAATCTTGATTACACCACAGACCACCAAGAAAACAATTATGTCTGTCTTGAAGAAGGTGAAACCAAGTTTCTCCTTGGAGGCTAGGATTTGAAGCTCCTTCTCACATACTTTGGTTATGTGGCCAAGAGTGACCAATCCTTGGAGAAGGACATCAGGCTCAGAAGGGTGGACAGACAGTGCAGGAAAGGAAGACCCCAGTTGAGATGGATTGATACAGTAACTTGAGCAATGGGGGTTGGTGTTTTGGAGTCAGTGAGACTGGCGGAGAACATGGCAGGCTTCAGATCTGCTGTACATAGGGTCACTATGAGTCACAGGCAACTTGACAGCATATAACAACAGTGTCTAGCACGTGCTATTGTTATTAGCTTATGTCAAGTGGGCTCTGATTCACAGTGAACCTGCACACAACAGAAGATTATCCTGCTCCATCCTGTACTATCCTACCAATCTCTGCTGTGTGCTAGCCCAATGCCAGAGTCACTCTTGTTCATTCAATCAGTGTATATATCCTCTATACCTATAGCCCTTATTTATACTTTTTAAAGCAAATGCTAGAGTGGCAAGAGTAAAATTTCTACTTACAACTGATTAGAAAATGAATGTAAATCGCTGATAAATCTATTTAAAATCAAGGGTTTTTTTTAAAGCAACAACCTATATTCTGTATATATTCATCTGAGTTCAATTAATTAACTAAGTATCAACTTACACTGTTTCGTTCCAAACCAATCATAGTAGAAAGACTTCATGCTCAGAAAACTAGAGTGAAAGATAACTCTTCGAGGATATGAGTTGACTATCCAAGCCCAGACAAGCCAGCCAAGAACAAAAATCACCATCCAGAATCAAAGAATCACAAAAAATAATAGATGTCTATTGTTTTAAGCCACTAAGGTTTTGTGTGATCTGTAATCCAGAAGTGCTACTATTCCTCTAAAAACTGTTCAAAAGTAATAGCCGCTCATTGCCACTAAGTCAGAATGGCCAGAGAGTTTTCAGGGCCTGTAAATTGTACAAGAAGAGTTTACCCATCTTTCTCCTGGGAATAGCTGGTGAATTCAGATTGTGTGCAATGAAGTAAGTAGCACAATTTCTCACACACTAGGCCATCAGCCAACCAATTCTTTTTAGTATAGTGATTCTGGAGACTACGTTGCACCTGATCTGGGCCATAGTCTTCACAATTGTGTGCTATGCATCAGAGAGTTGGGCAATGACTAGGGGTGATAGAAAGAATTGATGCTTTTGAGCTGTGGTACTGGAGAAGAATACTGAATATACCATGGGCTGTCAGGAGAACAAACAGATTCATCCTAGAGAGGGTGAAACCAGGCTGCTCCTTGGAGTCAAGGATTCTGAGGCTTCATCAGACATACTTTGGACATGTTGCAAGGAGGGACTAGTCCTTAGAGAGTGACGTTATGCTTTGGAGGGTGGTGGGACAGAGAAAGAGAGGGAGACCATTGATAAGATGGACTGATACAGTGACTGGAGTAATGGGGAGTATGTCGGAGACACTTGGCACAGGATGGAGCAGATTTCAGGGCTGTTGTACATAGGGTCGCTATGAGTTGCAAGTGACTCAATAGCACATAACAACAACTTCTGATACCCATTTTGGGTTTTTTCCTTCTTCCTCCTTTTTTCAAATCTTTTGTTCTCTTCATGGATGATATCTCTGATATCCTCTCACAGTTCCTCTGGTCTTTGAGAACTAGTGTTCAATGCCTCAAATCTCTTCTTGAAAAGACACGTACATAGGTGAGGCTATTCCTTAGCAAGGGGCATCATGCTTGGTCAGTAAAGGGAGGAAGACCCCCCCAAAAGATGGATTGACACTGTAGTTTCAGTAATGGGCTATAGAGTTTCAGAGATAATGAGGAAAGCAAGTTTCAGGATCACTGTTCATAAAGGGTCACTATGAGTTGTACTCAATTCACAGCACCTAACAACAACAGGCCACCAGTGCTCTCTCTAAAAACTATTGCTCCTTAGAAACAGAAGCTGTTGTTAACAAGAAAACGAAAACATCATCAGCATTAAGAAAATTTTTTCAGTCAAAGTTAGGAATGAAATAATTATAAATGCATAGTAATGATTCAGTGACTAGGGTAATGGGGGTAGGTGTCAGAGACAATAAGATTGGCACAGGATAGAGCAGGGTTTCAGGCTGTTGTACATAGGGTCACTATGCATCACAAGAAACTTAACGACACATAACAACAACAACAACAATGTACTTGAAAGAGGTTAATTTAAAAAATTCTCAAGTTTAATGATCAATTCTAACATTTGAATTTAAGAGAATACTCAAAATGTCTTTTTTATTAAAAATATACAAACAAGTACACATGCATGGCACACATATAAAAATATATTGTTCATAAAAATCAAGGCCTTTGGTGAGCTGATTGTGACCCATCACATTTCTAAATTGCTATTGTTTCATGACAGATAAAAGGCAGTATTTGCTTTGTAAAATGACTGAGAACTTTGATTCTCTTCTTAAAAATAGTTAAAAAGAAAAAAAGAGTGGCTTTGTGAGACAAAATTCTGTTTTCTTTGTCACATTTGACTGGCCAAATAAGGTCTACAGTTAACTTTCCAATCTTTCCTTATAGAACGCAAGCTGGTAAGACACTAATAATATGTATTAAAACTTTACAGTAAAAGTTTCTTGAAGTAAAAGAATGTTTTCCTCTCATCTGTAGCATAGAAGAGATTGTCATGCATTCTTCTTATTGTTGCCTCAGAAAGCTCTTATTTTCCACAGTGATAACTTTAGAAATTCTGATAGCATTCATTTGAGGAAGACCAAATAAAGAAAAGTGACAAGATGTTAAAATTAAAGTTTTGGCTGAGAAGGAAGGCATAATAGCTATGAAAATCCCCAAGCTCAATCACCATCTGAATAAAATACTACAGCAAGATTGTGAAATTGGTCCTGCAGTGTAGAACTGCCTGATCCAGTGTCGGTGGTGATATTATGTCCCCTTGAGTCAGAATAGATTCCTAGCTGAGCCTCCAATGGATTTTCAGAGGCTGTAAATCACATGGGATGAGACTGCCCATTTTTTTCTCCCAGGGAGCAACTGGTGGATTCAAACTGTGTGCCTTTGTGTTGTAAGCACAACTCCTTAAATCAAATTTCACCAGAGCTCTATATTATCTAGTAGAAGTACACAAAAGAGGCCACAGAGAGGTAAAATGCTTTTGAGATTATACTCTTGGGGGAGAGCTGGCTTTGACAGGAGGAGGGGTATGAGAAATCAGTTGGAAATGTAGAGGCATTGGTACTTCCTCCACTGTAAATACAATGACAGGGGACTTTCACAGATCTCAGGGAGAGCCTGAACTTTTGTCACAGCTGTAGCTCATAAAAATTCTTGCCTGCTTAATGCCTGAGTGAACAAACACAGATGGTGGCAGTCAGGAGAGGAGTAGCTGCCATTGGTCAGCATTCACAGTCTGCCGGAGCCATAATTGACCAAGTGTTTTCATGGACTAGGTGCACCTGATCCAAGCCATGATATTTCCAGTTGCTTCCTGTGCATCTGAAAGTTGGACAATGAACAAGGATGACAGAAGAAGAATTGATGACTTTGAATTATGATGTTTGAGAACAGTACTGAATATCATGTGGATTGCCAAAAGAACAAGCAGGTCTGTCTTGTTCTTGGAGCAATTTCAACAAGGATGCTCCCTGCAGATAAAGATAGTGGCTCTCCATCTTACATACTTTGGGCATGTTGTCAGGAAGGGCCAGCCCTTGGAAGAGGGCAGTCATGCATAAAAAAGATAGAGCGTCAATGAGAGAAAAGAAGATTCTCAACAAGCTGGGTTCACACAGTGACTGTATCAATGGACTTGAGCATAGTAGAGATTGTTAGGATGACACAGGATAGGGCAAAGTTCTATCTGTTGTTTATAATGTCACTATGAGTGCAGTCAACTCAATGGCACCTAACAAAAACAAGATGTGGGTCACAGTGGAGATGGATCTGTGTGAGCTATCTTAGACCTGCTAGAGAAGAAGAATTATTCTAGTCAACAAGAAGCTAGAGGTGGACACTATATTTCTTTATCCTAAAAGAGTAATCTCAAAAGGCACAACGAATAGAGATAAACAGTTCCCCAGGTCACATGAACTGCAAAAGGTAACCTGCAGAAAATTTTGTAAGAGTCCTATGTCAGGCCCAGAGAGCATGAAGCCAGCTTCCAGGGACACCAGTTATAGGAACTTTCCTATTTCCTTGCCATCCCTTCTTGTAGTTCCAGCCTTGGAGGGGCAGTATTGGGAGGAGACCACGGAGAGTTTACCACTGCCCTTCATCCCACTGTGCTACTACATACTACATAATATGAGAGGACGAGGGACTGGCATTAAATAAAATTTCAAAAGTTTGATTGACCACACATTTTAACAGCTGAATAAAACTGTTGATGACTTAAAGTAACTTAGAATTGTTATATAAGGATGGAGCAGGAAACTAATGGGCCTGCTGAAATAAGCATGTGGGGTAAAAATGATTACACAAGGAAATTTTCTATTTAACATAGTAGGTCGGGCTTTCTCAACATACTGATTATGGTAATAATGCTCAGGTTATGGATTGCTATTGTGTAAATACATTTTATAGAATCTGCAATTTCAAAAGCTTTTAAGGGACTGTAGGGAAGTGTAGTGCCTTTTTCCTGTTCAATGTTACAAACAAATAGAGAAGAGAGATTTCATCATTTGAGAGATATTTGCATATGGCTGAATGCATTTTTTAAATTTTACCTTGACCAGTTGCAATCTCTCTTTTCTTCTCATGTTTAAAATACAGACTCGAGCACCATTCAAGCATTTACACAGCAATCTTGTGCTTTGTTTGAAAAAATATCTAAGGTTCTTTGGAGCTTTCATCAACTTTTCATTACCCTTTGATTCTATAAGGTAGGAACCTATTAATATCCATGATACTAATTAATTAGATGTAGCTACAGCCAGAGGCTTCCTTGAAGTCTACTGCAATACAACCTGCTGGAGTCAAATTGGAAACTGCGTTTTTGCCTAGTATAAGAGAAATTAAGTTTGCTATTATACAGATCAGTATTGTATTTTAATTCATAATCTACTTGCTACTTGTTTCTAGGGCTTCTGCAACAATTCAGAAGAATTTTGGAAGCAAGTTCAATCTTCTATGAAAATATTTCTCAACTGCTGTTAGGTGCCATTAGGTTGACTCCAACTCACAATAACCCTACGTACAATAAACAAAGATCCATCGAGCCCTGCACCATCCTCATGATTACTGCTGCACTTAAATCCATCGCTGGGTCACTGCATCAATCCATTTCACTGAATCCATTTCGTTTCCACTAATCTTGTACTCGGATATAATGTCTTTCTCCAGGGACTGGCCTCTCTTAATAATATGTCCAAAGTATGTGAGACAAAATCTCACCACAGCTGAGAATAAATTACACCCAAACTAATTTTATTTTCTTGACACTGTTTTGGTTGTTACGTGCCATTGAGTTGCCTGCAACTTATAGTAACTCAATGTAGCAGCTCTGAACCCTGTGCTGTCCTGAGCCAGTATCACTATTTCCAACATAGCAACTCCCCTAGCCCCAGTCATTGTATTAATTCATCTCCTCCAAGGTCCTCCTCTCCTGCCCTGTCCCTCCACCTTTCCATGATGCCTTTCTCCAAGGACTGGTCTCTCCAAGCCACGTGCCCAACATATGTGAGAGGGAGCTTCAAAATCCCAGCCTCAAAGGAAAAACTTGGTTTCAGCCTCTCCAAGACAGACTTATTTGTCTTCTTGGTAGTCCATGGTTCGAGACTTTTCTCCAGCACTACAATTTGAAGGTATCGATTTTTCTTCTGTCATCCTTAGTCATTGGCCAGCTCTCTGATGCATCACAAATTGCAAAGACCTTGGCCTGGATAGGGCACAGCTTAGTCTCTAAACTGACATCACTGCTTCTCAGTACTCTGGATAGATCCCAGACAGCCTGTTTGGGTAGTTTTTTGGGTTTTTATAATTTCCATGCTTTACATATTTTCATTTACATACATTGTTTTATATAATCTTTCATTTACATTGTTTCATACAACCATTTACATTCATTTTACTTTATAAAATTCATTACCATTGATCTATGATCTTTTGTTTGGATTGATTCAGTGACGGGGCAATTGGGATGGGTGTGTCGGAGATGGTGCAATTGGCACAGGACAGAGCAGAGTTTAGGGCTGTTGTACATAGGGTCGTTATGAGTCACAAGCGACTCGACGGCACATAACAACAACATGATATTTTGATCTTTCTTTGATCTTTATCTATTGATCTTTCCCCATCTTTTCAAGTCCTCATTGAATCTTTCGTACTCCATATACCTTCATTCGACCATTAAGCACTGTTATGTTAGTGATCTCCTGTCTTCTCCATTGCTTAGCCCCTTCCTCCTTTCTCTTCCCCCTTCCTGATTTGGACATTTATACACATCTAACTAATAACTTCTATTTTACAATAAGGGTATTATGCAATATTTGTCCTTATGTAACCGAGTTCACTCAACATAATGCTCTCTAGACTCTCCTATATACTATTCTACAAAATCGTTGTTCCTTAATGCTGAATAGTATTCCATTGTGTGAATGTACCACACTTTCTCAACCCATCCATTTGTTGATGTATGCTTGGGATTTTTCCATTTCCTTGCTATTGTGAATAACATTATTATGAACAGAGGTTTACAAATATCTGTTTATGTCTCAGTTCTGTTTTCCTTGAGGTATACTCCCAGCAGTGGAATAGTTGGTTCATATGGAATTTCTATGTTCAGTTTTTTGAGGAAACACCAAACTGCCTCCCAGTGTGGTGGCACCATTTTACAATTCAGCCAAGCAATGCATGAGAGTGCCAATCTCTCCACATCCTTTCCAATATTGTTTGCCGTCTTGTTAAACTTTGCTACTGTTCCTGGAGTGAGGTGGTATCTCATTATTGGTTTGATTTGCATGTCTCTTATTACCAATGATTTTGAGCATTTCTTTATGTGTCTGTTGGCCATCTAAATGTCCTCCTCCATGAAAAGCCTTTCTATGTCTTTTCCCCATGCTGTTACTGGATATCAATCTTTTTCTTGTAGAGGTCCTGTTGTATTCTGTAAACTTTAGTTATGAGACCTTATCTGAGATGTTATTTCAAACGTTTTTACCAATCTGTAGGTATTTTTTCACCCTATTGGAAAAAAGTTTTGACATAGAGACTTAATTGTTACAAAGTCTTATTCATCACTTTTATCCACTCCTGGTTGTATATTTCTAGCTATATTTAAAGTTGCACTGAAATCCTGAAGGCAGACGATTCGAGTCTACCCATTGCTCTGCAGGAGAAGGATGGGTAATATCCTCTCCTACAATTAACTGCCTCTGAAAACCCACTGGAGGGTCAGCTATGGGTTGGTTTCAACTCAACAGTACACAACAACAACATTTATGCCTAGGCTAAGGTTTCTAAATTTGGTCCATTTGTCTCTTATGATCTTAGGGTTTTTAGGCTTTACCCCTAGGTCTCTGATCAACTTCCAGTTTATTTTTGTGTATGGTGTGAGATGTGGATATTTCATGGGCTGTTTTAAATAAATTCCCTCACCAGTCCAATTATCTCAAGTACTTTTTTTCAGTTAAATTATTCAGGAACTTCTATTATAAGTCTCATTAATTTTACAGTATATAAAGTTCTCATGTAGGTAATAAGGTCAGCTGTAAGTAAATATTTTAAGCTAATTCTAATCTCACTTCAATGATGCAGCTTAGTCGAGAATTTATACAAGTTTTGTGTAGACTCAGTAATATTTTTTTAAGAAAATACAGGCTATACTTAGTGGCTAATATATAACATTATAGTGAAAAATCAGAAAAATTAAACAGAAATTCCCTTATATTTCCATAATACAGTAACAAATCTTTCAGGCAATGGATATCTAGAGAGAAAGAAGAGTGTAATTAATAACAATACACTAAATATGACAATATTTAGGGTAATACATAACAAATGTAGTGGTTTCTAATCATGTGATCACCAACAAACTCTCTCTCTTTTTAGTTTATTTGCAAACTAAAAACTACAAAAATTAACGAGTGTTGCCTTAGAGAAAGTAGTTGGTCTAAAGGAGAATTGTTTTCACTAGTGCCTAGGTGGCCTCCACTGCCATCTAAATTTCTGTGTCAACACTGCAAATATGCCCTTCCCTAAAAAAACTTAATCAAGGACATATGCAAGTATAAGGGTAGACTCACAGTTATATGTTTTGAGGAAAATAGAGGCGATATTTGGTGGCATTTGTGTTGGTCCTTTCCAAAGGGAGGTTGTTTGAATTCATCAGCTGCTCCTTGGGAAAAACATGGAAAATCTCTTCCTCTATGATTTGCAGCCTCTGAAAACCTGCGGGTGGATTAACCATGAGGTGGTTCCAACTCTCCAGCAATCAGTGAGTTGATTACTTTGAGTCAATAAACTAGTCTTGCTGACATTGTGTGCTTTATAATATCCTGTATGTTTCCATTTTTATTACTGATCCCCACCACCCTATATTTCCAAATATAAAGGGAAATGTTGTTTCCAAAGCATTTCCCAGGCAAAAAGAAGTTTTTTTATAAAATCTCTTCTAGTCTTTAATTTACCTTAAAGTGAATAATAGGCATTATTTGATATATTACACCTGAGAGAGTACCAATTAATATTAATTTAGAGTATTTACAGAACTTGCCACAGAGAATATACTACAAAAACAAAAGAGAAGGAAAGAAACTAAACAAAGGCTTAGTAACTATGCCTTGGTAAAAGTACAAACAATGATTTTAAAGATTGTGTTTGTTATTTTTTTTAAATGAAATATAGGAGATTACTATGTTGTAGAAATTAATTATATATACGTACAGGATAAAATCTTTAAAACATAGTTCAATATTATTTAAATAGGTACACTGATTTAGAGTTACATTTTGAGTCATAATGTCATACATTGTGAATTAAATTTAAAATTATGTGCTCTGGAAGGCTAAATATCAAAATATATGGTTATATTACTGCTAAAGACAAAAAAAATCACAGATACACAAAAATAGTTTGAATATTGTTTTGAAATGTGAAAATGAAACAAGATATTATTTCTAAAATTTACCTAAAATGATTGAAAAAGTCAAGATATTAAGGAGTTGAACAGAAAATTCCAGAGGGCAGCACGGGAAGCCAAAGTAAAGTATTACAATGTAAAGGGAGAAAAAAAAAGGGCCAAACTCACTCAGCATTTCTTACTGAAGAACAAATTCAAACCTTGAGTTTCAATACTTAAGGATGCTTTGGGCAGAATATTAACTGATCCAGGAAGCATTAAAAGAAGATGGAAAGACTTATACAGAGTCATTGTACCAAAAGGAATTGGTGTACACAGAAGAATTTCATGAAGCAATGTATGAGCAAGAGCCTGTGGTGATGAAGGAAGAAGTTCAAGCTGCTCTGAAAGAATTGGCAAAAAACAAGGTTCCAGGAATTGATGGCATACAGATAGATATATTTCAATAAACAGATGCTACCCTGGATGTGGTCTCCAAGTTCTGCCAAGAAATCTGGAGGACAACCACCTGGCCTACTGACTGGAAGAGATCTATATTTGTTCCCATTCTAAAGAAAGGCAATCCAACAGAGTGTGGAAATTATAGAACAATATCATTGATAACACATGCAAGCGAGATTCTGCTGAAGATTATCCAAAAAGAACTGCCTGAAGTGCAGGCTGGATTTAGAGGAGGCCATGGCATTAGGAATATTAGAGCTAATGTCAAATGGATTTTGGCTGAAAGCAGAGAATAGCAGAGGAATGTTTGTGTTTCATTGACTATGCAAAGGCATTTAACTGTATGGATCATAACAAACTGTGGCTGATTCTGAGAAAAATGGGAATCCCAGAACACTTGATTGTGCTTATGAGAAATCTATACTTGGACCAGAAGGCAGTCAACTGAACAGAGCAAGGAAACATTGGATGCTTCAAAATTGGGAAGTGTGTGCATCAAGGCTGTTTCCTATCTCCATATCTTTACAATCTGTATGTGGAACAGATTATCAGGGAGGCTGGTCTCTATGAGAAGTGTGGCATCAGGATTGGGGGTAGACTCATAAACAATCTACATTATGCAGGATGACACAAGCCTGCTTGCTGAAACTGAGGAGGACCTGAAGCGCTTGCTGCAGAAGGTCAAGGACTGCAGCCTGCTATATGGATTGAAGCTCAACATCAAGAAAACAAAAGAGTCTCACCACTGGGCCAACTGGCAGCATCAGTATGGATGGTGAAGAGATTATTAACAGCTTTAGTTTGCTTGGCTCCACAGTCAACACTCTTAGCACCAGCAGCCAGAAAATAAGGACACATTGTGATGGAAAAGTCTGCTATTAGGGACTTCTCCAAAGTACAAAAGAGCAATGGTGTCACTCTGGACAGTATGGTGCATCTGATACGGGCCATGGTCTTTGCAATCACTTGCTCTGCATCAGAGAGCTGGACAATGACTTGAGATGATAGAAAGAGAATTGATGCCTTTGAGCTGTGGTGTTGGAGAAGAGTGTTGAATGTACCATGGACTCTTAAGAAAATGAACAGGTTCATCCTGTTGTTGTTAGGTGTCGTCAAGTCTCTTGCGACTCATAGAAACCCTATGTACAAGAGCCCTAAATCCTGCTCTATCCTGTGCCAACCTCACTGTCTCCGACATATATACTCCCACCACCCCAATCACAGAATCTATCCATCTCATCAAGGGTCTTCCACTCCTGTGCTGTCCCTCCACTCAGGCTGCTCCTCAGAGACATGGATTCTGTGGCTTTGTCTGACATACTTTGGACATGTTGTAAGGAGGGACAGGTCCTTGGAGAGGGACATCATACTTGGGAGGGTGGAGGGACAGAACAGGAGGGGAAGACCCTACATGAGGTGGATTGATTCAGTGACTGGGGTAATCAGAGTGGGTGTGTTGGAGAGAGTGAGGTTGGCACAAGACAGAGGACAGTTTAATACTGTTGTACATAGGGTAGCTATGAGTCGCAGGTGACTGAACGGCACATAACAACAATGTGGAAATTATGTAATGACACCTCAGGATCTGACAAACCAAATAGTTCCAAGAAGATTAATGATGGAATGTAACATGGCCCTGACCCAACATAAGGGGTATTTCCTTAGGATGTGACCTGTAATACCTTTTATCTCACAAAGGCATACAAGGAGAGGAAAGCAAACTGAGAGTTGAGATCATAGTACACACACACAGAGTCACTGGGAGGGGAATGCATCCTTTTGGATTCCAGTCTTTGCACTAGGAAGCTCCTTCACACCAGGGAAACCAAACAGAGACTTCTCCAAGGAACACTGGGACTACAGATACTGAAGGAAACAAGGACTTCACAAGTGACAGAGAACAAGCACCCTTCCCTAGTGTCTGCAACCTGAATTTGGACTTCCAGTCTCATGAACTGTGAGACTAAATTTCTGTCTCTTAAAACCATCTACTTAATGATATTTCTGTTACATCAGCACAAAATATTTAAGACATTTAAGAGTAGTTTGGATTGTCTTTGCCCTCTGACTGTATAATTTATAATCCAAAGTGAATATCTTTTCTCTTCTTTGAATTGTCGAAGTCCAAAATTTCCAAAATTGTGTCTAAATGTCTGTCTTCTATGTTACCATTTCTGAAAATCCTTTTAATATGAAAATTTCTGCTTCTGATGAGACAGTCATTCCACAACAACCCTCTAGTTACACAGAGTATCTTGAATAACAATAGCAACATTCTCACAGTGAACTATTTATTCTACATTTACATATTTATTTTTAATTTCAATCCCAGCATTACAAATTTTTGTGTCTGTCCTGCACTTTCATTTTGTTAGCTGTTTAAGTTATCCAAGTATATAAAAGAAAGTTTCTCCATCCTTTGCTCTAAGGAGCACTCAGGCTTAACTTTCTCCAAGACGTATTTTTCTGTTATTTTGGTAATCCATGGAATAATCAGTACTTTTCTACAACATCACAACTCAAAGGGATCTAGTCTTCTCTGTCATCCTTATTCATTGTCCAGCTCTCAGACGCACAGCAAGTGATTGAAAAGACCATGGCCTGAATCAGGCACACCTTAATCTTCAAACTTACATCATTGCTCCTCTGTATTTTGGAGAGTTTCTTTAAAGCAGCTTTCCCAATGTAATACACCGTTTGATTTATTAACTACTTACTGGTGCCAAAGGCATTAATTGTGAATTCAAGTAAGATGCAATAATTGACAATTTCAGTCTTTTCTCTGTCTAACATGACGTTGCCTATCAGCCAGTTGGTGAGGATTTTTGTCTTCTTGATGTTCAGAAGCATTTTATATTAATATTACTATTGTAAACTCAACAACTTGTAGCAACACAGTTTGAGTATATGCAATTAGAGTAAATGTAGCATGCTCAGAACAGACTCAGCTGATCTGCAGTCTTTTGGAGGCTATAAATTATACAGAAGAAGATTGCTCCTCTTTCTCCTGTGGAGCAGCTGGTGGATTCAAACCGCTTGCCTTTGGGTTGGAATTGCAACCCCTTACCCACTAGGTCACCAAAGGAAATGCAAATTACAAGCATGAAGATTTATCACTGCACACCTACTAAACTGAAAACCAAACACATTAACATCAAGTCAGTTCTAACTCTTAGAAACCAAGACAACATTTCTCCATAGGTTTTCAAATGGCTGACATTTTAAAAGTTGGACTGCAAGATATTTCTTCTGAGGAACCTCTTCATAGATTCAAACTTAAAACCTTTCAGTTAGCAATTGAGCATTAACTTTTTGCACCACTACTGTACTCCAAATCTATTGTTAGGTGCCATCAGGTCTACTACAACTCATAGCAATCCTAAGAGCAGTAGATCTAAAGGGAGCTCTGGTGGCCTAGTGGCAAGAAGCTGCACTATAATTCCAGAGGTGTGCAGTTCAAATCCACCTAGATGCTCTGCTGGAGAAGGAAGGACAATCTCCTCCTGTATCAGTCAGATCTGATTTGATGGTACATACATAAAAAATAATAACATTTTTTAAAAAATTTAACAACAACAGATCTGAATCCTACCTTATTCTGTAACATCTGCATGATCTGTGAGCTCCACAGGCTTCAGCTCATGGTTATACTTAACTGTGTCTATCCATCATGTTTAGGGTCTTCCTCTTTTTCTCTGACTGCACACACACACACACACACACACACACACACACACACTCACACCTTTCCCAGCATAATGTTTCTCTTCAAGGACTGGTTCATCCTAAAAATATGGCCGAAGTATGTGAAACTAAGCCTCACCATACTTACTCTTACTAAGTCTCACCATGCTTGCATTTCCATCAAGACAGATTTCTTTGTTCTTTTGGCAGTCCGTGGAATACTTCATCCTCTTCTCCAACACCGCAATTCAAAGGTATTGACTCTTCTTCTGTCTTTATTCATTATAAAGTTTTCAAATGCATAGGAAGCAACTAAAAATATCATGAATTGGATTAGGTATATCATAGTATTCGAACTCACAAGATCACTCTTTAGCACATTGGTGAGGTCCTTGGCAACAGATTTTCTCCATGTAATACATCTATTGATTTCTTGACTGCTATTTCCTTGGGTGTCAATTATATATCCAAGTAAAATTAATCATTGGCAACTTTAATCTTTTTAATACATATTTTTTAATTTTATATTGGTTTGCATATGTAATTCATAGACATTGTTTCATTCATGTAGTTTCACATATTCCTTCATTCACATTGTTTCATATGATCATTCCTATACATTGCATTTTATAAATCCACTCACCATTGATCTATGTCCACTATCACCCATCTTTCATATATCCACTGCTTCTTTCCTAATTCCTTCACTTCTTCCCTCCACCCACCAAAATCTGCAAGCCCGTGATTTCCTCTCTCCACAGCCTCTGTACTGCGGCCTCTCTCCTTTGGACTTTTACACACATCTTACTAATTTTCCTTCTATTTCTACAATGTTCTTATGCATTATTTGCCCTTATAAGCGCAAGTCAGTTCTCTCAGCACAATAGTTTCTATCCTCTCCCATATTATATTTTTTTAAGTTGTTGCTCCTAAGTTTCTCACAGTTTTCCAACATATGAGTGTACCACAATTTCTCAATCCATTTGTTGATGGACATATGAGCTGTTTGCATTGTCTTGCTACTGTGAATAATGCTACAATGAACATTAGTGTAAAAATATGCATTTCATTTCTCTTTTTTCTTGGGGTGTATTACTAGCAGAAGGATAGCTGGGTCATATGGAATTTCTATGTTCACCTTTTTGAGGAAAATCCAAACTGCCTTGAAGAGTGATTGTGCCATTTTACAATCCACCAACAGCATACGAGTATTCCAATCTTTCCACACCTTCTCCAAAGTTTATTGCTTTTCCACTGCTGCTAGGGTGAGATGGTATCTCTTTGTGGTTTTGATTTGCCTCTGTCTTATTGCCAGTGATGCTGACATTTCTTCATATGTCTGTTGGCCATCCAAATATCTAAATGTCTTGCTCTGTGAAGTCTTTCCATGACTTTTGCCCATTTTGTCATTGGGTTATCAGGCTTTTTCTTGTAGTATTCTGTATACTTTAGCCATAAAACTGTTGTCTGAGATGCCATTACCAAATGGTTTTTACCCTGTCAGTTTTCTTTTCACATTATTGGAAAAAGCTTTTTATGCACACAGGGACTTCATCTTTAGATAGACCCATTCATCAATGTTATCTTCTCCTGGTTGTGTAACTACAATCTTTGCTCCCTTCATGATGATGTTACCTATTAGTTCAGTGGTGAGGATTTTTGTCTTCTTGTTGTTAAGATGTAATTCGGAATTAAAGGGTATAGTCTTTGATCTTCTCTGGCATGTGCTTCAAGTCTTCACTTTTTGCAAGTAAAGTTGTTTGATCTACATAAATTAAGCTGTTGATGAGTCTTTCTCCAATCCTGATGTAACATTCTTCTTCATATAGTCCAACTTCTCAAATTATTTGCTCAGCTTTCCTATTGGACCAAACCTATGACACAAGTCAGAATAAAATTGCAGTAACATTGTACACTGGTAAGAATGTACAGAAAGTGGAACTCTCATACACTACTGTGAATATATAAAATTGCACAAACAAAAAGAGTCTCATGGTCGCTTACATTAATTAAATGTGCAAAGTCTCTGAGGTGTTACTATGCCTTTGATGTGTCCCACCTGAAGGTATTCACATCTGCACGGTCTATCCTGTGGGTACCTACATTTGCAAAGCCAATGTATGCATCAGCTCTGTAGATCTTTACAATGCTAACTTTCCTCACTTCCATTAAGTTGTTGCTCAAAAAGAACCTTATCTATTTATTTTCTTTTTTTCTGACTTAACTTTATTTCTGTTATACAAAAATCACTATGTAGTGGTCTCAGCTGGAGGCTGGGTCCTCTTCACAGAGACTCTGGTGTGGGTCTTTACAAAACGGTCAGTGAATTCCTGGTGGGGAGACTTGGTGAACACAGTCTCTTCCCAGAGGTCCGGGGTCAAGTAGCTATAGGTCTTGGAGATGGCATCAAAGGTGGCCTTGGTGAAGTTGCCCAGAATAGCTGTGCAGCCCCTGGCTAAAGTGTAGGAGTCGTCAATCCCAGCCATCAGCAGCAGCTTATTAGGCATGGGGCTGAGACTATTCCAGTGCCTTGAGGTGTAGGGATCAGGTGAACAAGCACAGAGCAACAGCACCTGGCCACCTTGAAGAGTACGGTGTGAGGCTTCCCAATCTTCTTCCCACAGTACCCATGCTGCACAGGGCCAATGAAGAGCTTGATCAGGTTAATGGATCCACAAACAGCAACAGCTACCTCCTGGGAGAAATTAACACCCAAGCCAACATGGCCACTATGGTCTCCAGTGGTAACAAATGCCTTGAGCCTGGTCCTCCCGGTGTGTGTCTGCTTCTACACAAGCATGATTTTTAAGACCTCATCCTTGAGGGATATCCCCAGGAAAGAGCAACGACCTCACAATCCTTGATGGGCTGTGAGAAATGCTCCAAGGATTTCATATTCATATTTTTGACCAGACAGCCTAGTTTGGTGAAGAGAAGCCACTCTTTTTTTAAAATTTTTTTATTAATTTTAAGGAATGTTTACACAGATTTTGGATTTCCATTCATTCATTGTTGCATTTTTTTCCCTACACACCCGTCCCCTGCAGTTCACTCTTCTCCTTGAAAAGTAAAAGAAAAATTCCTTCATTGGTATACAATCCCCTCCACCCCGAGTACACTCCACTATGCAACCTTCCTTCTGGACTCTTGTCATAACCATAACACCCAATAATATATTGCTTTTAAACATTTCTCTCCCTCATCCGTTTCAATGCAGTATGTATAATTTATCCAATCTTTCTCAATCTCACTCCAACCCTGATGTCAGTCCCATTCTACAACAGTGGCACTATGCAGTATTTGTCCTTTTTTGTGACTGAGATATTTCACTCAGCATAATGCCCTCCAGGATCACCCATTTTGAATAATATTGCATGAGTTCCTTTTTTTTCAATGCAGCATAGTGTTCCATTGTGTGAATATACCACGGCTTCTCTATCCATTCGTTTGTTGATGGGCACGTAGGTTGTTTCCAACTCTTTGCTATTGTGCATAAAGCCACAATAAACATAGGTGTGCATATATCTGCCTCAGTGGCAGTTATGGTTTCTTTAGGGTATATTGCCAGTAATGGAATTGCTGGGTCAAATGGTATTTCTATTTGCAAATGTTTGAGAGAGCGCCATACAGCCTTCCATAGTGGTTGCACCATTTTACACTCCTACCAACAATGAATAAGGGTTCCAGTTTCTTCACAACCTCACCAGCATTTGTTGTTTGCCGCTCTGTTAAATTTTGCTATTCTTACTGGGGTGAGATGGTATCTCATAGTTGTTTTGATTTGCATCTCTCTTAGAGCTAGGGATTTTGACCATTTCTTCATGTGTTTGTTCACCATTTGAATGTTTTCTTTGGTGAAGTGTCTGTTCATATCCTATGCCCATTTTTTCAATTGGGTTATTTACCTTTATCTTGCTGTGGTGCTCGAGTATTTTATAAATTCTAGATATAAGTCCCTTGTCTGATGTCATTACCAAATATTTTTTCCCAATCTATGGGTGGGTGGAGCCACTCTTGTTCTTGGCTTTTCCTTTTCAAACTCAGCAGGGGCCATGACCCCAACACCCCACAGATATAGAAAGCCTCCTAGGAAACCACCACAGGATCCCACCTCATGCAGGCCTACAGGCCTCCGGGCCTCCAGGCCCTCCTGCTGCACCAGTGTCATCTGCTATTTGGTGTTTTATCAGAGAAGAAACAATCTTATCTATTTCTGCCCACATATATAAAATATACTTGGCACAAGGGATACCATTACTGATGTCAGAAGGATTCCGGCTGAAAGTAAGGAATACCAGAAGATTGTTTTTTCATGCTTTGCTGGCTATGCAAAGACATTTGACTGTGTGGATCAACTTATGGCTACCATTAGAAAAATGGGAATCCTAGAGCACTTATTTGCACTCATGTGAAACCTAGACCTAGACCAAGAGGTTGTTGGGTGAACAAAGCAAGAAAACACTTGTTGCTCTTGTCTGACCCATAGCAACCCTATGAACAACAGTCTGAATGCCATCCTATCCTGTGCTATCCTCACACTTCTTGGCATACTAGAGTCTATTGCATCACTAGGTGAATCCACCTGGTTGAGGGTCTTCCTCTCCTTCACTGACCCTCTACCTTCCAAGTATCATGTCCTTCTCCAAGGAATAGCTCATCCTAGCAACATGCCTGAAGTATTTGAAGTGAAACTTTATTATCTTTGCCTTTAAAAAGCACTCTGACTCCACTTTCTCCAAGATATACTTGTTTGTTCATTTGGAAATCCATGGGATGTTCAGTACTACTTTTCTCCAACACCATAGCTCAAAGATATCAATTCTTCTTCTGCCATCCCTATTCATTATCTAACGCTTAAATGCATAGCAGGTGATCAGAAAGACTTCCTCAAATTATAATATCAGTATATAAATTGACTCAATAATTTGAAGCAAACCTCAACTGTAGACTTTCTAGTGCACTAAATTCCCTCCTCCTTTTTTTTTCCCCTGACTACTGGTTTTAAGAGATTGCGGACCTAAGCAAGATGAAATTGTTCAATCTTTTCTCCATCTATCATGATGTTGCCTATCGGTCCAGTGGTAAGAATATATTTTTACATTGAGATGCAAGCCATATTGAAGGGTATATTCTTTGATATTCTACAATTAAGTGACTCAAGTCCTCCTCACTCTCAGCAAGCAAGGTTGTGTCATCTGCATAATGCAAGTTACTAAATTGTCTTCATACATACAATCTCAATGCCACATTCTTCTTTATAGAGTCCAGCTTCTTGACTAATTTGCTCAGAATACAAATTGTATAGGTGTGGAGTGAGAATACAACCCTGGCACCCTCCCTTAATTTTAAACAGTATAGAGTTCCCTCGCTCTGTTCACACAACAGCCTCTTGGTTTAGGTTTAGGTATAGGTTTTGCATGAACAAAACAAAAAATTTTAAGATAACACTACATGGTTTAAAATTACCATCTCAGTGACTGTTATAATGGGCTCTAGTGTGTCAGGAAGAGTGAGGATGGAACAGAATAGGATGGGGTTCACTTCTGTCATTCATAGGGTTACTCCAGGTCATACTCAACTTGATGGCACCTTGCAATAACATATAAAATATCAAGTGTTCCTTATCCTAACCTAAGACCTTTATCCTAGCATGATCTAGCCATCTATCATGCTTATTTTTCTGTAGCTTCCATCTGAGCTACATTTAGCTACTTATTGCCTATTTTCTACCACTCAAGTGAGCGCACAATAATGTTTTACAATGCATGGTTCAAAATTGGGAAGGGTGTACGCCAGGGATGTGTCCTATCTCCATACCTTTTCAACCTGTATGCAGAGAAGATTATCCGGGAGGCTGGGCTTTATGAGGAGAATTGTGGCATCAGGATTGGTGGAAGATCTATTAACAATCTGTGTTATGCAGATGATACAACCCTGCTTGCTGAAACTGAGGAGGACCTCCTGCACTTGCTGCAGAGGGTCAAGGACTGCAGACATCAGTATGGACTGAGGCTCAATGTCAAGACGACAAAGATTCTCACCACTGGACCAATTGGTAGCATCAGGATGGATGGCGAAGAGATTGAGATTGTTCACAGCTTCAGTTTGCTTGGCTCCACGGTCAATACTCTTGGCACCAGCAGCCAGGAAATTAAAAGACATATTGCGATGGGAAAGTCAACAGTTAGGGACCTCTCTAAAGTACTCAAGAACAACGGTGTCTCTCTGGAGACTAAGGTGCGCCTGATACAGGCCATGGTCTTTGCAATCACTTGTTATGCATCAGATTGGACAATGACTAGGGAGGATAGAAGGAGAATTGATGCCTTTGAGCTGTGGTGCTGGAGAAGAGTATTGAATGTACCATGGACTGCCAAGAAAACAAACAGATTCATCCTGGAGAGGGTTAAACCAAGCTACACCTTGGAGGCAAGGATTCTGAGGCTCCATCTAACATACTTTGGACATGTTGTAAGGAGGGACCAGTCCTTGGAGAGGGACATCATGCTTGGGAGGGTGGAGGGATGGCACAAGGGGGGAAGACCCTCTATGAGGTGGATTGATTCCGTGACTGGGGTAATCGGGATGGGTGTGTCAGAGGCAGTGCGATTGGCATAGAATAGAGCGTGGTTTAGGGCTGTTGTACATAGGGTCGCTATGAGTCACAAACAACTCGTTGGCACATAACAACAACAGCAACACCTTGCATCCCCAATGTTCATCACTGGTGCCATCAATTCTGGCTCACAGTCACCTGTGAGGCACAAACAGTATCTTATACTGTTCCTAAGGCTGTAATTTTTTTTCACAGAAGCAGACTACCACACTCACAGGTGGAATACATGGTAGGTTCCAACTGCTGACATTCTGGGTAACAGCTGAACATTTAATTACTGTGTCATTGGGTTTCATCCAAGCAATATCTGAATGAAGTATCAACCTGCTTCCTCCACCTTCAATGTTGTCTGGAACTCACTTAGTGAGATTTTCAAAGCTTTCAGACTAATGGAACTTTGCCCTGTTGAGCGCCATCAAGCCGACTGTGACTCACAGCAGCTCTATGAACAGATCTGAACCTTGCCCTGTTCTGTGTCACCCTCATGATTTATCATGAGCAAGCCTGTTGTGGTGGTCACAGTATCAACCAATCTCAGTGAGGGTCTTCCTCTTTCATTGAACCTCTACCTTGCCCAGCATGATGTCTCTCTCCAAAGGCTGATTCCTCTGGAAAATTTATCCGAAGTAAGTGAGACAAAGGTTTACATCATTGCCTCTAGAGAGCACTCGGGTTGCACTTGCTTCAAGACAATTTTTTTGTTGTTGTTCTTTTGGAAGCCCCTGGTATACACAATACTCTTTTCTGACATTGCAATTCAAAGAAATCAATTAATTCCTCTTTGGTCTTCCTTATTCATCATCCCAACTTACTGCTAGATGCATAGGAAACAACTGAAAAGATTCTGCTGTGGATCAGGCTCATCTTAGTCTTTAAATTGCTATCTTTGCTCTTTAGAACTCGGCAGAGGTTCTTGACAGCAGATTTTCCCTATGCAACATAATTTTTTCTTCTAGTATTTAGTAATTGTGTCCAACTCAGTGTTTCTTTTCTTATGCTTCTCCACTTATTTGACTTTAATATCCTCAATTTCTCTTCCAAGTATTTTTAATCCTTGTTACCATCTCATTGTCCTTAGGTTTTTCTTTGAGTAGGACCATCAGAAGGACCATCACTTCCTACATTGTTTTTTCTATTGCCCTTTGCCAGCCAATTCTGCAACAGCAGATACTCTGAAGCTTAAGAGTTTTGTACTATTTTAATTGCTCTCTGAGAGCAAGGCTCTTTTGGCTCAGATTCTTGTTGAAGGTGCCACAGTTGCAAGTCTATAGGCCCCATTTGGCTTAAACTGGAGAAGGAATAAAAATTAAGGTCTCAACTATCAAACAATAGCATTTACTTCACTCCCCCAAAGGTTCCAAACTACAACAACTGCTCTATTCAAGAAAGTTGGCAAACAGAAAACAGAGTTTGAGATTAGGGCGTTAAGGACATATATTTGAAGTCTACAGGGTGACGGGAAGATACAAAAAAGAGAGGAAATCATAACAGTGCAAACAAAATTATTCTGAAAGACGGTAAACAAAAAATATAAATGGACAAAATCTTAATAGGTGATAGAACTTTAAGCCATTGTATTCAAAGGGAGGAAAGGGTGCTAATTACATATATATATGTTTGTGAGATAAAATATTGGAAGCTGAGGGATTTTTCTCTGTCAGTAAAAAGTAAGGCCATTTTTGGGTCAAGACAGTTGAGTTAAGCTAGTCACAGTTCTATCCTATCTAACAAGCAGCTGGCAGGGGAGTGAGAGAAGCAAAAATTCACTGTAGAATGAAAAGGTAGATAGTGTTTCCATACTAGCAAACAACTGTAAAAAAATCAAATTCAAGTATGATTTCTTTAAGGATCAGAACAGCATCTAATCTATTTCACTATGTTGTTGTTGCTAGGTGCCATCAAGTCAAGTACGACTCATAATGACTTGTCTCATCCTGTGCCATACTCATAATCTCTGACATTCAAACCCATTGCTGCAGTCACTGTAAAAAACACCTGGTTGAAGATCTTCTTCTCCCTTCCTATCCCTCCACCTTATCCTCCCAAAGGAACAGACTTTCCCAGCAACATGGACAAAATATGAGTCAAAGCTTTACTTTTTTTTCTTTTTTTAGCACATTAGCTTCACCTTCTCTGAGACAAACCTGTTTGATCTTCTGGCAATCCGTGGGATATTCAGCACTCTTCTCCATTGAACTATAGGAAAACAAACATATTTTAAAACATTCTAAGAATAGTTGTTATGTGCTGTTGAGTGACCTGAGACTCAACGACCCTATGTACAACAGCCCTAAACTCTGCCCTATCCTGTGCCATTCTCACTACCTCCGACACATCTACCGCCATTACCCCAGTCACTGAATCAATCCATCTCATCGAAGGTCTTCCTCTCCTGCGCTGTCCCTCTCCAAAGACTGGTCCCTCCTTGCAACATGTCCAAAGTATGTCAGACGAAGTCTCAGAATCCTTGCTTCCAAGGAGCAGCCTGGCTTCACCCTCTCCAGGACAAACCTGTTCATTTTCTTAGCAGTCCATGGTATATTCATTACTCTTCTCCAACATCACAGCTCAAAGGAATCAATTCTCCTTCTGTCATCCCTAGTCACTGTCTAGCTCTCTGATCCATAGCAAGTGACTGCAAAGACCATGGCCTGTATCAGGAACACCTTAGTCTCCAGACGAACATTGTTCTACTTCAGAACTTTCCCAGTATGTCTTTTCATTTCCTGCCTGCTGGTACCAAGAGTGTTGACTGTGGAGTCAAGCAAACCAACGCTGTGAACTATCTCAATCTCTTCACCATCCTTTATGATGCTGCCAATCAGACCAGTGGTGAGAATCCTTATTTCCTTGATAGTGAGCCTCAATCCATACTGAAGACTGAAGTCCTTGACCTTCCACAGCAGTGTTTTAGGTCCTCCTCAGTTTCAGCAAGCAGGGTTGTCTTGTCCACGTAACGCAGATTGTTGATTCTTTCTCCAATCCTGATGCCACATTTCTCCTCATAGAACCCAGCCTCCAAATCCAGAGCAAACCTAAGTAAGAAAAGTCAAAGAAAAACCCAAGAAAGGAAAAACTGTTTCCTGTTCCCAGTGTCTCAAGAAGTGGTTTTGTTGGTTTTCTCTCTAGTGCTCTGTCTCTCAAGCAACAGCTTTGGTAGTGCTGGGGTCCAAGGCATTCAATTGACAAAAGTCTGCAGGTTCAAATCCACTTTCCTCTCTGGGAGAAGGATGAGGCAGTTGTACTCTGTAGCACTGGGTTGCTGAATCAGAATTTACTATACAGCAGTGGGTTTTACTTTTCAAGTTGCTCTTAAAAATGAATATGCATTTCTTGAAAGCTCCAAAGAGCAGAGCTTCTGTCTAATGCTTTTCTCATGTCCAGTAAAATCAGGTTCTAGAAGCAGAACTAAGAACTAGCCTCTCACATGAGAGCAGAATGAAGACTTAAGAGAATGTAAGACTGAAGGTGGGAAAGTGGAGTAGTGGATCACAAGTTGCACTAAAAAAAAAATGAAAGTCAACAATTTGAATCAATCAGCTGCTCCCTGGGAGATTTAAGGGCAGTTTGCCACCATAAAAATTTACAGCCTTGGAAACCCATAGAGGACCACTGTGAGTTGAAATTAACTCAGTGATAATGAGCTTGGTTTTTAAATTTTATAAAATCCCTCATAAACTGTTAATGTTGGACCAATGGGTAGTCAAGTTATTTTAAAAACATACTGGGAAAGGAATCATTAAAATTAGCATACAGCTTACATAGTACCACATAATCAGAAAACAATCTACATGTACATTCATTTACCAATCTACTGAGGTAGAGCTAGTATTTTTTGTTGTGAGAAGTCATTAAAATCCATGTTATCCTGTTATCTTCTTGTTGACATCAATGTCAGACCTTAATCTATGGCTGTTTTAATCATCGAGTCACTATTTCACTAATTCATATCTTTTATGATATCATAGCTTTTATGATACTTCTTCTCGAGCTGCCCTTTGAAGTCTTCTGTCCCCCTTGCCCTTTGTTGGGGTTCTCGACGCTCTACTGCAATTTCCAGTCTCTCTTCTGAGAGCCATTTGTTTTGTCTTCCTCTTCTGTCTTTTTAACAAGCTTAACAATTTTCATGGATGGTATCCTTGATTTCATCCAATAACCCAATTGTCTTTGGTCATTAGTATTCAATGTCTAAGACTTATTCTGAAGAATTTCAGGTGCGATAGACTCAAGGCTGTACTTTAGTTCTTGTGGATTTTAATTTTTCACACCCAGTTTCTGCAGCTTCAGTTTGAACTTACACATAAGTAGCTGATGGTGTCTATTCCACAATCAGCATTTGGCTTTTTGATTGCTGATACTGAGCTTCTTCAACAATTCTTTCCACAGATGTAATAAATCTAATTTTATGAAGTTCATTAGGTGAGGTCTATGTGTAACGTTACTTTTCATGCTTTTGAAAAGGTATTTGCGGTAAGTAGGAGAGGGACATCATGGCTGGGGGCTGGACGGACAGCTCAAGAGAGTAAGACCCTCGATGAGATGGACTGAGACAGTGATGGGGCATGTGTGACAGAGACAATAGAGTTGGCTCAGGACAGAACAGGGTTCAGAGCTGTTGTGTGGAGCGTCGCTATGAGCTACACGTATCTCAACATTACATAACAGGAAGTAATTGAATGCACAAAATTAAATCATTCGACATCCAGCCTCATTTCTACCACCAAGATCATACTTTCCAATTTCCTTATCAATTCCAGTCACCAGTAATTATTAATGTGTCTTGATTGCACATTTGGTCAATTTCAGACTGCAAAAGTTGGTAGAAATCCTCAATATCCTCCTCCTTGGTTTTACTTGTTGGTGCGTACCTTTGAATAGTCATATTAACAAGTCTTTCTTGCACGTGTATAGGTAGTTATCTCCCATACTTATGGCACTATATTTTAGGCTAGATCTTGAAATTTTCGTTTTCAACTATTTTTTTTCTATAATTATATTTTATTAATTTTCATAAACATTTACAGAGATTTTAGGTTTCCATTCATTCATTGTTGCACTATTCTCTCTACCCTCCTCCCAGTTTGTTCTTGTCCAAATGCCACAGTGCTTGT
>NW_006399828.1:14469231-14471690 GCF_000299155.1 Elephantulus edwardii | reverse complement strand
GGAGGGTTCCATCTTCTTCTATTTTCTGAAATAATTTATGTAGAATTGGTAACAGTTCTTCTTTAAATGTTTTATAAAATTCACTTGTAAAACCACCTGGTCCAGGGCGTTTTCAACCATAATGCAACAACACTATCCTTCCTGAGTTTTTTATTCTCGGTATAATCATGAGATTGTCTGATTCAAAGCGGCCCATTTCCATTCACGAATGCTTAGAATATCAATTTTCATGTGTTCCATTTATTTTTTACTTACAATTTTTCTACATTAATACTTTGCACATTTCAATATAAAATGTTTTTCATTTTGAGGAACTTCCAACCTGGGCTCGATCTTTGGTACTGTTTCCCTGTTCTACTCGTAGGGTTTTCAGAGCCCTGTTATTTCAGAAGTGGATGGCAAATCCTGTGTCCTTGTCTGATAAGGTTCAGATCTACTGTTGATAGGGTTGTTTTGAATGGTATTTTATTCAACAGCACCAAACAAAACATTATGGCCTGGTGGGATCCCTGTTTCATCACCTTCTCCACCACTCTATCCTACTCAATTCTGACTTGTCATCATAAGCAATTTATCCCTTTAAAATCTTAACTTCTTGAAATTAAAGATTTCCTTTGACCATTGTCCTACATCACTCTGGCGCATGTTGTGGATCACCTCATTGGGACTAATAGAAAAGTATCACTTTCTCATCATCTATCACCAGAACAGCTCAGAATCCACGTTCCAATACTATAATCCACTTCTCTGGATGCTTTTATTGCCAAAATAACTTTTTAACTATTCCCATCTCTGTGCCTGTAATCAAGTAGTTATTCAATGCTAGAGAAAAATTACAGATTTTCCCAATTTTTACTTAAAACTCATTCTCATACAAGCTTTCAGACCACAACTTCAAAAGCAAGTAGCACGGTCTGCATTCTACTGTTTCTATTCAGTTGGAGTTCCTCTAGTTTTTATCCAAATTCCTACAACTTCCTTTAACCTTATTTTTGTAGGCATTATTTTTCATCATCAGTAACCCTAAGCATTTTCTTTCAGTACTCTATGGTGGTGGTACTGAGTACTGTAGAGTCAGAACCAACCAAGAGCTGACCCTCCAGTGGATTTTCAGAGGGTGTCTAATCAAACAGGAGGAAATGGCCCACCTTCTCCCATGGAGCAGCTGTTGAATTTGAACCATGTTTCATCAGTATTGCGGTGCAGCTTCCTACCACTAGGCCGAGTGTTTTTCTGTACTCTATGGCATACTGTAATTTTAAAACTGTTTAACATTCAATATCACCATGATTATCAAACTGAAAGTAAAAAATAGCTGTTGTCATTGAGGTGATTGGCACGATCATGGTGACCGTGGCTGTGACAGATAATATGGTCTTCCAAAATATCTTTATCTTTTTCTTGAAGTAGATGGCCAGAACTTTCATCCAAGGCACTGAACTTGAAACACCAGTCTTTTGATTAGCTGGGTGCTTTAAACTTTTATACCACCTAGGAACTTCCCCCTGAATATTAGTGATGCCCACTGTGCTCAAGTGAGCTAGCGATAAGCAAGCTCATTCGATCTCATCCAACCATCACATATACTCACAAATCATTTTCAAAATGTTCCATTTTAAAGGAGAAACACGTTTATATGAAGTAAAAAAAAAAATCTCCTTACCATATTTGCATTTTTAATTGTTCATTCTATAAAGCCTGTTATTCAATACTGATTATCTTATTTTTTCCAGAATGTTGTATGCTCAATGTGTTCCCATTTAAAAAATGCTGGCAAACAAATCACAACTAAAATATGATAAACAGAATCTCTCAGATGTCTCTTTATTCTCAGCCGCACCTACACTGTTTGTGTAATACATAGCATTCTCTGGATGAGAGTGAATTACAAAATATAACTAATCTTATGCCAAGAGACTCAAGACTTGATTGTCTTGAGCTGGCCCTTGTGCAGGCTTTCAGAAGCTGTACACTGCATGGGCAGAGACTGCTCTTCTTTCTCCTGAGCAGGAATTTTAACCAATGGAGAAGTGTAGCCATTGTGTTGTCAGCACAACATGCCACCAAGGGATCTACAAGTAATTATAGGAAAACGCAGGATTGGCCTATCCTGGGCCAAGGATAACAGTCTCCAAAATGATGTTGTGGTTTGTTTTTTTTCAATAGCTTAATTAAAAGATGGCGTGAAGATGACACAACCCTGCTTGATGAAACAGGAGGACCTCATGCACTTGCTGCGAAGGGTCAAGGACTGCAGCCTTCAGTATGGACTAATGCTCAATGTCAACAAGACAAAGATTCTCGCCACTGGACCAATTAGCAGCGTCAGGATGGATGACGAAGAGATTGAGAGTGTTCACAGCTTCCGTTTACTCGGCTCCACAGTCAACACTCTTGGTACCAGCAGTCAGGAAATCAAAAAGCGTATCGCGATGGGAAAGTCTGCTGTTAGGGACCTC
>NW_006399828.1:14455092-14467149 GCF_000299155.1 Elephantulus edwardii | reverse complement strand
TAAAAAAAAAAAAGATGGCATGAAAAGTCTTCTAACCCATCACAGATGCTTATGATTATACAATAAAATGTTTGAGGTTTTTTTGTGGTTTTTTTTAAATCCTTCTCCTCTGCCTCAATTTACTTTGCAATGCAAGTGCAAGGGAGGTGAAGGGAAGAAAATGTGCAACAATGAATGAAAACCCAACCTTTCTGTAAACTTTCATTTTGTTTTTAAATGAAATATTATGTACAAAAAGCTAGAATCAGAAAATTAAGCTGAAGGAACTGAAGAACAAATTCAAGCCTTAATTGGCAATATTAAAGATGCTATGGGCAGAATATTGAGGCATCAAAAGATGGAAAGAGCAGCCACTGTACCAAAAAAACTTAATGGCACAGAAGTTAATTTCAAGAAACAGCATTTGATCTGGAGGCAATGGTGATGAAGGAAGAAGTTCAAACGGCTCTGAAGGAACTGGCAAATAATCAAGCCCAGGAACTGATCGATTATCAACTGACATATTTCAACAGACAGATGCTTTCCTGCACATGCTCACCAGGCTGTGCCAGAGAATCTGGAGGACAGCTGTCTTGGCGACTGGAAGAGAGCCATATTTATTCCTGGCAAGGGAAGGGGGTAACAAACAAACAAAACCCTGATTACCCAAAACCAATTCGAGAAATATCTATATATTGACAGAGAGCTATAGACAAAGAGCTACCAGGAATACAAGCTGGTTTCAGAAGATGCTGTGGCACTGGGGACATTATAGTCCAAGTCAGATGGATCTTGGCTGAGTGAAGAAGATACCAGAAGAATGCCTGTGTTTCACTAAGTAAAGGTATTTCTCTGGATCACAACACTCTGTGGCTAACTCTAAGAATAATGGGAATTCCAGAACACCTGATTGTGCTCATGCAAAACTTAAAATTGGACCAGGAAGCAATCATTAGGAGAGAGCAAGGAAACACTGTATGGTTCAACATTGGTAAAGGAGTATGCCAGGGATGTGTCTTGTCTCCGTATTTTTTTTTATTATTTTGTGTGTGTGTACCATCAAATTGGATATGACTGGTAGAGGAGGAGATTGCTCTCCCTTCTCCAGCAGAGCATCTGGTGGATTCGAACCTTGTACCTCTGGGATTGCAAAGCAGCTTCTTGCCTCTAGGCCACCATCTCCATATCTTTTCAATCTATATGAGGAACAGATCATTAAGGAAGCTGAGCTTCATGAGGAGGAATGTGGCATTGGAGGAAGACTCATCAACAACCTTCATTATGCAGAGGACAACCTTGCTTGTTGTAAAATTAGGGGACTGCAGTTTTCAATAGTGATTGAAGCTCAACATCAAGAAGACAAAGATTCTTACCACTGGGCCATATAAATGGTAAGGAGATTGAGATTGTTAACAATTTCAACTTGCTTGTTCCACAATCAACATGCTTGGCACTAGCAGTCAGGATATCAAGACAAAACACATTGGGAAAATCTGCTGCCAGGAAACTCTTTCAGAGTGCTAAAAGAGCAATGATGTCAGTTTAGAGACTAGGGTGTACCTGATCTAGGCCATGGCCATTACTTGCTACGCACCAAAGAGCTTGACAATGACTAAGGATGACAGATTGAGGATCAACGCCTTTGAGTTGTGGTGCTGGAGAAGAGTGCTGAACATTCCATGGACTGCAAAAAGAACAAACAGGTTTGTCCCAGAGAGGGTGACAGCAAGTTGCTGCTTAGAGGCTTATGAAGCTCTGTCTCACACACTTTGGGCATGGTGCCAGGGGGGACCAGTCCTTAGAGAAAGACATCATGCTTGGAGGGTTGGAGGGACAGCACAATTGGGGAAAACCTTGGATAACTAGGATAGACATAGTAACTGATAAAATGGGGTTAGGCATATCAGAGACAAAAAGACTGGCTCAGGATAACGCAGGATTCAGAGTTATTGTGCAGAGTCGCAGGTGACTCAATGGCATATAACATAAAAAAGGTTTTGAAGCTGAGAAGGGAAGTGAATTTTGCAGTATGGTGTTATTTATATGCTACCAAGATTGACCCTGAAAAAAATTCAACAGTATTTATAACTCCTTGTTTTATCCATCCTATGTATGTAAATGCTCACTGAAGAGCAGATGATCAAAGGAATAGCAGAATAAAATACATATTTAGTGGGCACTTATGAACTGAAGGGATATTAAGTTCCACTATAGCCCATTAAACTCTTCATTAAAGAAATTTTGTTGCAGAAGAATCACACATTATTACTAGCAACACAGATAAAATGATGATGGTAATGATTTGATTATAAGGGAGTACGGTTTGTTTCCAAACTGTAAGATATTAAAATTCAAAGGCTTGATAAGCTGTAAAAATAATGTAATTTACCAGGATATAGCTTTAATTTAATTGCACTGAAGACAGAAATTTTGACCATAACCAAAGCTCAAGTTCAACAGGGCATGTAGACTGTTATCTTTCTGAAGAACTCAGTCTGAACAGTGTTTAACTATTTCATTAAAGATTAAAATTATATAGATTATAAATATATTTAACTCATTTTTAGTATGAAAATTTATATTCCATTTCTTTAAAAGAAAAATATTATCCTTGATAAATACACTAAATCACTTAGATTTTTCACTTCTGAGATACTATCCCATAATTCAGTTTCTGCCTGCTTCTTTAGTTAAATGTGATTTGCTATTTTTGTTGGAGGAGGAAAAGTGACGAGCCTTTTCCGGAAGACTAGAAAACACTGTTTACAATTAAACCTGATATGAAATAGAACGAGATTACAACATTTCATCCATTCACAAAATCCAAATTTAAGTTTTATTTAAGAACCCCTCTTTATTTAAACCCTTATTTCAGAACCAGTACAAATGGGTCATTAAGCAATCAATCAAACATTTATAGTGCCTAAGAGGCCGTGACACTGCTGATGGGAGATGGATTCTGGCTTTTAAAAGCAAAGTATACCAGAATTTGTTTGTGCTTTATTGACTATGAAACATTAGATTGTGTAGATCATAACAAGTTATGGCTAACATTGAGAACATGGGAATCCCAGACCACTGAATTGTGTTCATACAAAACCTAAACCTAGACCAAGAAGCTGTTTTGAAAAAAGAGCAAAGGAACACTCCGTGGTTTAAAATTAAGAAAGGTGCATCATGGTTGTATCCCCTCTCCATCTATTATGGTATCTATTATGCTGAGAAAATGATTTGAGAAGCTGGGCTCTATGAAGAACAATGTGACATCAAGAAGGCTCATCAATAATCGGTATGCTGATGACACAAGCTTGCTTGACAAGAGTAGGACTTGAAGCACTTGCTGCTGATTAAATACTGCAGGCTTCAATATGGATTGCAACTCAACATAAAAAAACCAACCAAAAAAACCCAGTAACAAATGATGGACTGAGAGGCAACATCATGCTGTTCTTGTTAAGTGTTAAGTTCCGTGGAGTCATAGATGATTCATGGCCACCCTATGAACAAAAGCCCTAAACACTTGCCCTAAACACATCCTTTCTCCAGGTTCAGAGGGTTTCCAGAGGCAAGCTATTTACAGAAGTGGATACCACTCCTGATTCCAAGCTTGTTTTAATCAGGGAGCTCCATCAAACATTGTTCACCATAGGTAACCATTATCACATTTGACACATAAGTGTCACAGTGTTCGGCTTCACAGGAACCACAAGTTACCTCTGTATGGCAAGTGGACACGCTAGGGCTATACAACCTAGAAGAATGTTTGACCAAAACCAATTAAAAACAGGCCCGAGGGCCACAGATTACAGTCACCCACCTTTGGCTTGGTAGCATCGCTTTCTATCCACTAGGTCAGCTGGTCTCTATGTTGTTAAGTGCTGTTGAGTTATAGACAACTCATAGCGACCCTATGAATGAAAGCCCTCGACACTTGTGTGACTTTCATCCTTTCTCCAGGTTCATCATGATGGATGGAGAAAACGTTCAAACTGTCAATGCCTTGATATTACTTGGATCCAACTGTCAATGACTTCATCTTACTCCGATCCATAATCAATATACTTGGTACTAGCAGTTAGGAGATTGTGAAATGTACTGCACTGGTTAAGTCATGAGGGAACCTGTCAAATTATTGAGGATTAAGGACTGAAGCTCAACATCAAGAAAACAGATTCTCACCAGAGGGCCAATTGGCAGCACCATGATAGAAAGAGATTGAGATTGTTAACAGTTTCAGCTTTCTCGGTCAACTCTTGGAATCAGCAGTCAGGAAAGCAAAAGACAAACTGCATTAGAAAAAGCTGCCACCAGGGATCTCTCCAGAGTGATGAAAAGCAATGGTGTTAGTTTAGAGAATAAGGTGTACCTGATTCAGGCCATGGTCTTCGCTATTACTTGCTATGAACCAGAAAGCTGGACAATGACTAAGGATGAGAGAAGAAGAATCATTGCCTTTGAGTTGTGGTGCTGAAAAAGAGTATTAAACAAGTCTGTCCTAGAGAGGGTAAAACCAAGTTGCTCCTAGGAAGGATTTTTGGAGCTCTACCTCACATACTATGGGCATGTTGCAAGGAGGGACCAGTCCTTGGAGAGGAACATCATGCATCAAAGAGGGGAGTGGTAATGCAGGAGAGTGAGATCCTGGATGGATGGACTGACAAAATAACTAGAGTAATAATGGAGGTCAGAAACAGTGAGTCTGGCTTGGAAAAGGACAGGTTCAGAGATACAATGCACAGGGTTCCTATGAGTCACAGGCAACTTGAAAGCTTATAACAAGATGTGCCTGATTCAAGCCATGGTCTTTTCAATAACTTGTTCTGCTGCTGGGAGCTAGACAATGAATAAAGATGACAGAAGAATTACTGATGCCTTTTAACTGTGGAATTGGGAAAGAGAACATCTCATGGAGCGGCAAAAGGTATGTCTTAGAAAAAGTGCAACCAGAATGCTCCTTGGAGGCAAAGATGGTCAAGCTTTGTCTCATTCTCTGGGCTTGTTGCTAGGAGAGGCTATTCCTTGGAGAAGGGGATAATGTTTAGAGAGGTGAAGGTGTAGTGAAAAGGGAGTAAAACCCTCAACCAGGAGGACTGATGCAGTGACATCAACAATGGGTGTGAGAGTGTCGTATAGTGAGGATGGCACAGGATAGGGCAGGGTTCAGATCTGTTGTCAACAGGATCGCTATCAGTCACAATTCACTTGCCATTACCTAACACAACAACTCTCAGTAAATGGAGTAATGTATTATATATTAAGCACTATGATCAAACTTGGAGGTTAGTATTCCCAGTAAATTTAAAGAGGAAAAACTAAAATTTAAAGGGGAAAGAAAAAAAAAATTCCCTGAAAAATAATTTACTTAAATTTGAGATAATATCATCTTGTAATTTTTTTTATTTTATTTTGGCAATAAAACTAATTTTATTTCATTAGCTTTACTCATTTAAATGTTTACTGCATTTCTGCTAATGGCACACATTTATAATTTCCAAAATATTCTTATAAACATTAAAATATACATAAATCCAAACAAATCCGTAATCTGAAAGTTTTGTCTTTAATGTATCTACTAAATATACTTTTAAATACACCTATTATACATTTTCAATTTTTTCTTAGAACTTCAACATATCAATATAAAAACCATGCCAGAGTCGTTATGTTTCCAAATTTGGCAATAAACAGAACATATAAGACATGGCCTTCCAAAAATTTCTAATTCAATTCTTAAGTTGAATTCCACTACTTCTCCCTTTTTTATGTCTGAACATATAATGATCATAGTAACCAGGTGAATTATAAGCCCAAAGGAAGAAATAGCAAAAATTCAAAGTATGATTAAGGGTAATGAAATTAAGTGTATCTTCTGTTTTCTTTAGAGACGGGTTCAGCTGAGGAAAACATTGCTAAAGTAACTTATCAAGACCGGTCCTCCATATTCCACACAAACTTTAGCCTGTTATACTAGTCATTTCTTTACCAAAATCTTCAAGAGGAAAGGTGGCAGAAGGTGTAACAGCTTTAATAAACTTACCTGCCTGGTTAACTTATTTCATTTAAAGAAGCAATTTCAAAATATAAATGTTTAAAGCTACTTTTAATGCTATTAATTTTGACTAGTTTTTGTTTTTTTTTAATTTTATGACACATATTGCTGGTCTGAGAATTTTACACACTTTACTTCAATAATGATACACAAGAGTTAAATCATGTTAATGTGGTATAGTACATTATTTCTGACCACATACATCCTTATTTCTACTACCAACATGATAAAATGGGATTGTGTATATGATACAGTGAGAAATATAGCAACTGAACACTCCCTCCCCACCCTTCAATAAAAAACAATGCCATCACTTAAAATTTTATTAGGAGTCACAAAAATTTTATTTAGGAAAAATATTCCCTTCAATGTAGATAATGAATTGTATTTAAATGAATTTACTTTTCTATGTAGATCAATTCAAAAGTGTATGCCTCTTTCCTTTAATACGCAAACTGTATCTGTTTCATTCTGCATGGCAGATAAGAATACATACTTTACTTCCTTTAACTTTAAAAAAAAAGACTGAGGTTTTTTCCTTACCATGAATTTACTATTTCTGTGCAGGACTGTTATCTTACTGCTGTTAAAAAAAGTTAGTAATGGAGATGTATACATTGTGGGGTATCATTAGCTTTAATACTAATTTATAATGAAATATATTAAACATTGTTTAAATATTAAACAGCAAAATACTCCCTTTATAATTAAATAAATAATTTAAATCTGAATTTGTCATTATGGGATACAGGCCAAAACCACTAGTAATGGTGATGGTCTAGGTCTAGTGCAAAGGGTGATCACACACAAAAAAAAAAAAAGAAAGAAGAAAACACAACATTTAATACTGGTATCGTTTTCAATAACAAATGTAACCACTCATTCTCAATCCTTTCTGCACATTAAAACTACTAGTAGACCTTTGAGAATCTCAAACAATTTAAATCAGAATCTATAATGGTAAGCATTCAAGCATCAGTATTTTTAAAACTCCCAAAAATTATTCTTATGTGCAGTTCAAGCTAAAGCAGTCAGGATTGAGAGATACTGATTTAAACCTAAAAACTTCATGTTACTTTACTCAATGTCCTATGAATTTTTTAAACAGTGCAGTTTTTCTTTACGGACTGAGCAGGCAAGCGTGTCTCCAGTTAATAGTAACTTATCTGTAAGTCACAGTTATTAATGAGCACTTTATTTCCATTAACATTTCTGCTTATGTCTCTGTATTCTCTGTAATTTTATGTTCTCAAGCTTCTAAAACCAAGTATAATCAAACTATTTTTTGTACTAAATCAATTACAAAAAGACTCCATTCATTCATGCATACAAATATTTACTGAATGCCTACATGTTCAAGGCACTGTGTTAGGTACTGCTGTAGGACTTTAGAGAGTAAAAGAAGAATGGTGATTGGCTCAAACTTGTTTTGTTTTCTTCTTTAAATATAATGGTTATAAAGTTCATTATATGGGCTTAAAGAGGGAATAAACTGCCCCACAAAAGAAAACAAGTACATATTGAAGGTTTGGTTTTAAAATACATGGTATACATATTTGCACTGTTTTGTAATATTCCTTACAATATTTTCAGAAGCCTTGAATATACATAAGGCAAATTCAAAATAGAAAAATAAACCCTGTTCAAATAGATGTCCCAATTTCACCTCATTCTGTTATCAATTAAAATTGATATATGACATTAAATATTAATACCAAAAATCTTTATGGAAAGGTAGTTCATGGCCACCATAAGTAGTCTCAACAAGTAATCTGACATTAAAAATTAGAGTACTAATTCTTGATTATTTCATCATGGAGAAAAGTTTACACAATACATCATTATATCTTAAAATTCTGAAACCAATTTATATACTGAGAAATTATAATTTAAGTCTGAGTTTTATTTTCAAGAAGAAAAGACAAAGAAGGAAAATCTATTCAAACCTTGCAAATATACTAAAACCTAGTAATTTGAAATGCTAACTACTTTTCTTCTGACGGGCCTTGTGAATTCCAGATGAATAAATATCTTTATTTACTATTGGTATGGATTTATGTGGTCAATGGGGAAAATAAATAATGAACACTTCTCATTTCTATACTAGCATTAATAAAGAGACTAGGTAATGCCAGCTTAACATATTAAAAAGTGCTAAATGTTTACAAAACATATGTTAACCTAATAGAGACTGGGGAGGAAAGTGGAAATAACAAAATGAATGATAAGCAATGATGAAAATGGCAAACACTCCTTAGGGAAATAAAAGCCCTCAGTTGTTAAAAAGAGCAAAAGGTGAAATCAAGATTCAAGGAATATGGTCATTTGTTTTACCTAGGATGCAACATTGTTATCTCTAAAATAGAGAAGTAGTAAAATATTTTACTAAGTTAAAATATAGGTTTTATATTTTATACCGTATTAATAAAGCACATAAAAATACCAGTGTTTTCATCTTGTTTCTTTCAGACACTTAAACAAATGTGTTCTTTGGTGCCTGGGAAAGTTTATCAATATTTAAGGATAAGGGAGATAAGAAACCTCTGAGACTGATATGCCTAGAAATTGAGGACTACAAATCCTATAGCAGAAAAACCAAGAATCAAAGGTGAACACATGAGAAAAGATAAGAAAGTGAATGCTAAAATTTATGTTAAAGGATAAGGAAGTTAATCAATAGTGAACTTATGAGACGTAAAGGAAGTACACTGCAGTAGCACTGATACATATTCCTTCCCCCAAGCCATATTCTACACCCAAATAAAAAGTACTAGAACTTATTAGATTTTTAATCTGTGTTTTGAGGTGGTTGGGTTTTTTTTTCCAAGTGGAAAGATATTACAGATAGAAATATATCATCCTAAGTTTTAAAATCACCAAACTCAGTAAGAAGAAAATACATTCACTAAATGTGTTCATTATAAGTAAAGAAGTCTTAGAAAGGCTAACAGTTCAGCCAAAGCTGAATAATTGTTTTTGATTTTTCATTATTCCTTTTTAAATAAAGATTAAGTATAGATACAGTATACACATACATACTGACATTTTAACTCATTCAAAGTAGTCACATACCTTTGCTTAATTTTGGAAAAAAGCTCCAGACTAAAATTTAATACCATTCATAACAGTATTTTCAGTAAAAGAAACAACAGAGCAATGAAAAATCAGAAGCAAGATGGCTTAGAGAGCCTTATAACCTGTAAATATACACACATTTTAACCTGTATTTATTTTCTAAAGAAACAAATTTAAGTAATGTTAATTCAACCAATGGAGAAAAAACTTCTATCAAAATATACAATTTTCATTACACACTAGAAGGCTAATATTAAAAAAATAGTTGTACGCCAAAAAGTTTGCTTAAATGGATGACAGGCATTATCCTTTTGAAGCACAAAGCATCAAATAAGATCTTACAAAAGATCAATGACCTTCTTCATTCGTAAGTTCTAAATAAATTCATAGAGCTTGAGTCTCAGTCTTTAGATCAAGGTATATTCAGGCTTCTTAATCCAAATTTCCAGAAAAGGAGGCTAAGTAACTCAGAATCTCAAGTGAGATTTATGCTTTACCATATACCTGAAAAAAAAAATATGAGAATAGGTTATACTGATCACAGACATTTCAGAATCTTTTAAATAACATGTAAAAATAATTTAGCATGCCTTGAAAATGAAAATTTCCAATGTAAGAAAATATTTTTTCAGGGAAAACTGGGAACTTGGTATTATGACCATTGTAAATACAAAAACTTCTAAAGTAGACTAGATTAAATATATTCCTATCAATGTATTCTATATCACCATCAACTCTGACTAGAATATTTTTTTTCCATAATTATAATCATACTGGATCACCACAACAGCTGGCCTAGAGACATTTTAACCAAGAAAATTTTAAAGAGTTACTCAAAGAGAGTAACAGATTCAATGTTACTGTGATCACACAGTAGTATTAAATTTTACAATTATAAAACTCTTGATTGTGTAAAGAGCTCTAAGAAGTATACAAATAAGTAAGTTTAAAAATTCAATACCTTTTATGAACTACTCATAATTCAAATAAATCTAGAGTCAAAGATCTACTAGTGCTGGGGAGAAAACAAAATCGCAGTCATTTCCTTCGACTTCAGCAGATAAACTGATATTCAAAACCAGATAAAAAAAATAACCCTAAAAACTTAGGTCTTCTGATTTTGTTCAGTGCTCTAACAGGCAATAAAACCTTTCCCCTTCAGTTTATAAAGTCATCATATTAAAAGGTATTTATTAATGATCTACTGTGGGTTATTATTGCATTAGGCAATTTCAGGAAAAAGGGATTTGTGAATATAACTCCTAACTTTATGAAACATAAATCTAGCTGAATAAAACAGGCAAATTATGACAACAAAACATAAGTATGTCTTAGAATCAAAATTACCTATCCAATGTTTCCCAAAAACGTAAGAAAACTGGTCTATCCAAATGACGTTTGTGATTGCTGAGTTCTAACACTGTTACATCCCATTTCTGAACATTTGGATCTAGACGAACTTCATCATATTTGAGATGGAAGGCTTTAACTATGGAGAGAAATAACATTTTTTATTCAAACTGCAATCAAAATTATAAAAACACTTTATTCAAGAAAGTTTACCCAATGCAAACATTAAATCTTATGTTTATTCTGCTAATAAAACCTACAATTATAATCCAAATGATATTTTAAATAAATGCTAGTATAATATTCTACAAAATAGTCAATTCAACATTTACTTATTGATGGTTAATGCATGACACGTATTAAGAGACTGAAATGAAAAACTAAGTAAGAGAAAATGCATACAGTCTAGTGAAGTTCAAGAGGAAAAGTGATTCAAATACTGAAAAGAAAGTTTTTACTATGTAAGTCAACTTTACCTCATGGGAACACTCAATCAGGTTGTCAAGGATATAAATTTTTATAGCCTTCAAGTCAATTCCAACCTAACAGCAATAAGTTCAGCTGAAAAAGAGTTTATTCTAAGAAATTAAGAAATCCAATGAAGATTATGCAAAATAGCTCAAGGAAAGAACAAGGCATATGATCAATCACCAGAAAGATTCAAAGCAATGCCAATTTTGAAGGGCATTTAGTGAAGACAAGTACAGATGCTGTTGCTGTGGTTGTCATGTGCAGAGTCAGAATCAACTCATAGATGACCCTCCAGAGGGTTTTCAGAAGCTGTGAACTGCATGGGAGTTGACTGCCCACCTCTCTCACAGAGCAGCTGGTGGGTTTGAACCAGGGGCCTTTGGGTTGGCAGCATAACTATTTATTCAGTAGGCCAACAGAACTCCCTCTCAAATATAGGACAAAGAGCAATAATGTTGTTGTTATGTGCCATGGAGTCGCTTGCGACTCATAGCGACCCTATTACAACAGACCTAAACTCCGCTCTGTCCTGTGCCAATCGCACTGTCTCTGACACTCCCATCCGAATTATCCCAGTCACTGAATCAATCCACCTCACAGAGGGCCTTCCTCTCCTGCGCTGTCCATTCACCCTCCCAAGCATGATATCCTTCTCCAAGGACCGGTCTCTCCTCACAACATGTCCAAAGTATGTTAGATGGAGCCTCAGAATCCTTGCCTCCAACGAGCCACCTGCTTTAAACCCTTTCCAGGACAAATCTGTTTGTTTTCCTAGCAGTCCATGGTATTCTCAATACTGTTCTCCAGCACCACAGCTCAAAGGCATCAATTCTCCTTCTATCCTCCTGGGTCATTGTCCAATTCTCTGATGCATAACAAGTGATTGGGAAGACCAAAGCCTGTATCAGACACACCTTAGTCTGCAGAGAGACACCACTGCTCTTCAGTACTTTGGAGAGGTCCCTAACAACAGACTTTCCCATGGCAATGCACCTATTAATTTCCTGGCTGCTGGTGCCAAGACTGTTGACTGTGGAGCCAAGCAAGCTAAAGCTGTGTACAATCTCAATCTCTTCACCATCCATCCTGATGCTGCCAATTGGTCCAGTGGTGAGAATCTTTGTCTTCTTGAC
>NW_006399828.1:14449433-14453067 GCF_000299155.1 Elephantulus edwardii | reverse complement strand
CTAATTTTCCTACATTCATGGTACTCACATTCCATGTCCTAATCACCAGTGTCTGCTTACAACTGTTCCTCTTCCTTTGTATTTCCATACTTGAAAACTCAACCTCCTTTGCCTTTTCTGTTATCTAAATGTGTTCTGTTGTACCTAGGGTTTTCAAAGGCCTGCTATTTCAGAAGTGGATGGCCAATCCTTCTTCCTAGTCTGTCTTAATGTGAATGTTCAGTTTTAGCGAAGTACCAGACAGACCACCAAGTTAAAGGTATATCCCTTATTGCGGAGTTAACTTTAGTGTCAGGGTTATCCCTGCCTTTCTCACACGCGTCTTCACCCACTTATTTCCCTGCTCCACCATCCACCAGGATACCCATCCACTTCTACCCCCTCCCCTCACATCTATCTCCCTTTGACCAGCCCTCCATCTAATAACTTTGAAGCTTTTCCATGGCTTCTGTGATTCCAAACACATCAGCTGATGGTAGTTCCTTATGTTGGGATCAATGTCTCTGAAGTTTAGTTGTAATGTTTCCCGAGCAAAGGTGACGCATCCTGTAGAACTGGTATGTAGAAAGGCTTTTCTTGGCCCGAGGGCCTTCGGTCCTCGGGCCGGAACGAATGTTGCATGGTTTTTGCGTCTTCGATTACCTGGGAAGATGGGCTGGGTCGGTGGGGTCTGAGACTGGCCTCTAAGCTGCCCAGCTTCAGCTAGTTGGATGCCTGTACCCCCTCTCTGAGCGGCCTGCCGAACTACAATTTTATAATTTAGAGGAAGAAGAGATGGATATCCTTAATTGGGAAAGTGGGCTATACTAAAACTCATTGCCATCAAATCAGAACCAACACATACTTGAGTCTAAGTGGGTTGCCAAATATGTAAAACAAATGTGAGTAGCTTGGTAAATTTGCATTGCCAGTGAAGCATGGCCCCTAGGTTAACAAACCACCAACTTTTGGGCTATACCAATAGAACTCTTACAAAGATATGTGGATGGCAATAAAGACTCAAGAAATAATCAATTGGGGAGTGCGAGTTAAAAGGACTTGGTAAGAAATGCTGAAAAAGGAAAAAGAAAATTTGGAATAAAAGATATTTCTGATATTATTTTGCAACTGCCAACTACTAATGTTCAAGACAATGAGGAGGCAAGACTGACCAAGATAAAGTCTCTACCCTTATAGATTTGGTCAACAAATAGACACTCATACACATAAACACAAAGAAAATATAAATTCAGATTGTATTTCAAGCTGATGAAGAAAAATAAGGAATGATAATACACGTTATTATGAAGTTATAAAAAGAGTTTTGAGCAAAGCCTCTTAAGGAGGTTCCTTGAAGGAAATGGTTGCATGAAATAAGTAGTAGTGCAGCAATGATCTAGATTTCAGACAGAGAGGATTTGATATTTTAGAGCCCTGAGATGGAAGCGAGCTTCCAATGCTCTATAAACAAGTGTCACGTCTTTACAGGCAACAGTCTATATAAAGACTCCTCTGGGAAATGGTAAAGATTCTGAATTTTAATTCAAAGGTAGTAGTAAGACATTGGAAAGCCAAGTGTGAAAAGGTGGAATGAACCTATTTTAATTCTTAAAAGACATTAACTCTAGCTACAGAGCAGACAGACTAGGGCAAAATTTCCCAACTGGTGGGTACTAAAATGGAAAATATGTGGGCCAAAAAAATAAAATGACTTAAAAAATTTCTCTCCTGGCCATTCAGCTGAATTATCTTCCACCCTTATCCCTGCTAGTTTATTATTGTATTTGCAATTAGTTTATAATCAGTTGAGTTTTTTATTTTCAGGTACATAAGTAAAAAGTTCACCTTTCCCTTAAGTTTCCACTCTTTTCCTAATATACTGTATCTAATCATTACTGATCACTTACTTGGATATTAGGTATTTTAGAAGAGAACACTTACTTTGTTTTTTATAGCTACTATGTGGATAGCTTGTTTCATATTGCTAACTGATTACTCCCTTGTAATGTTAACCTAGGTCTAATTCTTGATAGAAGCTTTAAATAAGTTGTGTTTCTGACTACCTTAAAAAAAATCCTAAGAAGACATTATTTTCTAAATCACTTGCTTTAAGAAATAAAAATCCTTCCACAGATCAAATACAAATTACTTCTCTTTTTAATGGTATCAATTAATTCTAAAGAGCTACATTTATGTCCTTAGGGCTCCAAAAGCTCATTTTCAAATTATTAATCTTTTAAAAAGGAAAAACATTTTTTGTGAATTTTAAATTGTTGAAGTAAATTAAAACAATCCAAAACTTTCTATTTAGCTTAATATATGTTACATTATCTATTTTTAAAATTAATTTAACTCATTCTTAAGAAGGCATGAGATATTTAAAAGTCTCACTTCCACTTTAATTCCAATAAACTTTTTTTTAAACCAGAATAGGCATAAAGGTAACAGTCAAAAAGGTCACAAAAAGCAGTGGTGCCAAGAAAACGTAAACAAGCTTATTATCATAAAGCTTTTAATTGAGAAAATGTTTGAAGGTTTTTTTAAGGTTAAAGATAAAAATAATCCTGTATAAAATGTTTTATAGTGACACAAAATATATAGCTGAAAACTTCACCTTTGCAAACTACTCATCTTGCCAACACTCTTTTGGGGGCACAAACTTTTTTAAAAGTAAAAAAGTACTCTTTTCAATAGTACTTAGATATACTCACAGCACATATTAAATGACAGACAAAACAATTCAGCAGATTATCACATAAAAAAAAATTTTCTCAATTGTGATTAGCAAGAATTTTAAGGGATCATTATTAAAAATCTTGACCAAAATTATTTGTAGTTACTTGAAGCATAAAATGTGTAGACATAATTACAAGCTCAAATTTCTCATAAAAGTACTTTTAAAATTTTATTTGGAAATTTTATGCAATATTTAGTATCTTCTCTAATACTTTGTTGGCATCTCCGGTGGCCTAGTGGTAAGAAGCTGCAATGCAGTCCCGAAGGAAGGTGGTCTGAATACATCAGCTGCTCCACAGAGAAGAATGCAAACTTTTTTTCCCATGTAATTAACTGCCAATGAATACTCGCTGGAGGGTCAGGTATGGGTAGGTTCTAACGTGATAGCACACAATGTATTTGCATAATATGAAGAAAATACCTTTAAAAATAAATCAAGGGTCATACAGATGCTCCCAAATGGTGACTTTTTCTCATTACATTATACAATGCACAATTTTCTATTTGTATTATGGAGGAGAAAACAACTCTCAATAAAATGGACTACTGCAGTGCTACAATAGACTTATACACACTGCTGACTCAATGATACCTAAAAATGACAATAATTAAAACTATGAGATATTATCTCACCTCAGTAAGAACAGCAAAGTTCAACAAAGCAGCAAACAACAAATGCTGCAGAGACTGTGGAGAAATTGGAACACTTATTCACTGTTGGTGGGAGTGTAAAATGGTACAACCACTATGGAAGGATGTAAGGCACTCTCTCAAAAAGTTGCAAATAGAAATACCATTTGACCCAGCAATTCCACTACTGGGAATTTACACTAAAGAAACCAAACCTGCCACCTGAGCAGATATATGGACACCCATGTTTATTGCAGCTTTGTTTGCAATAACAAAGAGCTGGAAACAA
>NW_006399828.1:14413380-14448868 GCF_000299155.1 Elephantulus edwardii | reverse complement strand
ACTTGTGTTCATTGTGGATGTCAAGGCCAACAAGCACCAAATTAAACAAGCTGTAAAGAAGCTCTATGACATTGATGTGGCTAAGGTCAACACTTTGATTAGGCCTGATGGAGAGAAGAAGGCCTATGTTCAACTTGCTCCTGATTATGATGCTTTGGATGTTGCTAACAAAATTGGGATCATCTAAACTGAGTCCCGCGGGACTCATAAATATATACATTTATATATAAATATATATATAAAATAAAACTAATCACCACTTACCTACACCCACTATAACCCCGTTGTCTTCAGAAGTCCCCACTGGATCTTTATTATGATGCTTTGGATGTTGCTAACAAAATTGGGATCATCTAAACTGAGTCCCGCGGGACTTATAAGAATATACATTTATATATAAATACATATATAAAATAAAACTAATCACCACTTACCTACACCCACTATAACCCCGTTGTCTTCAGAAGTCCCCACTGGATCTTTCCTAATTCTTTCAGCCCTCCCTTCACCCACCATACTCTGAATGAGACCTTCTAAACATTAAGTCCTTGTGTTTTGTAGTAAGAGATATGAGTAGTTTTAAATTTAAAATGTCAGAAGACTGAAGAAAAAGAAACTCATGAAATCATATGACTGATAAGAGCAAAAAACCTAAATAGTGAAATAAAATCATTAAAGCTCTGATCTAAATTTTAGAATAAGGATAATCTGGGGGGGAAAAACCCCAAAATGTCATCATTTTCTTAATAAAACATAGAAACATTTACATCTGAAGGAAATTTTAAAAAATCTTTCATTTCAAGGCTATCAAGTAAGTAAAATAGCATCTTCATTGCTATACTTTACTAAAATTTCCATTATCTGACATAAATACTATAGTCTGTATCTTCAACTTTATACTTGCAAGTCTTTATTCAATTAGTCAATTTTCGGGATAAAAGCTATCATAATGATATAACAACTAGAATTTTTTTTTTAAGTGAACAAAGGAAAGAGCAAAGGATTAAACTTTCAAACTTGGCAAGAATTTCCAGCTTGGTAAAATGGTGGTACCACTAAGAAAAATGCCACATTAAATTATTTTTCAGCAGAAGTTAACTCTATTTCAAAACTGGCCTAAATTTTAATGAATATATACAGGTAAGCAACACAATTAATGATTTTCAAGTTGCATAAAAAGTAATTTTAGGGAAAGGCAATTCCACTTTAAGACACAAGCACAACGAAAAAATGTGCAAAAAGGGTTTTTTAACGTCATGATTATTTAAAAATAACATTATATATGTTACTTAATAGTCCTGACATATATATATTATGCCAAAACTAGAAATGTTTTTCACTTTAAGAGTTTTTAAAATATAATGAGAAATGAACTATCTGAATGAATTTTAAACAATCAATGCAAACAATTAACCTTCAGATTAGAAAATTATAGATAAATGTTTTATCAAAAGTAATAAATTTATCACTTTACTAAGTTCTATTCTTAACAAGTAAATACAACTTTCCTAAATACTCATATGAAAACCAGTTAATTTACTGCAATGTTAGGCTTCTGTATCTACTACTGCTCTCCTCTAATTATTTTTAAATATTCTTCAGGATATTTTATGCAACCTACTTTATGAAGTAATCAATATGACAATTATTCAAAAAACCACCCAAGAATTAATCAGCCAATAGTTATCAAAGTTACTATTAATTTTTTTCCCCAGTCTCAAAAAAAACCCTCTAGAAATCATACAATGAATAGATATATAATAGAAAAAAAAGGAAAAGCAAAACGAAACCTTTTAGGCTATATTAGAGTAGAAATTGATAATGGAATAAATATTTTAAAAAATCTTACTTTTAGCAAATATGTCAACTGGCGATCCATCAGGCAAAAGCCAAGGCCAACCTTTAAATTGCCATGCTGGCCCTTGTACAAAAACTGCTACAACTCGGTCCCTAAGAGTAAAAAAAGAGCAGAATGTTTGAAATATGAATGTTTCTTAGGAGAAGTCCCTAAGGAAAGAGTTATAATTATTTGTCAGTATTCGTATGAGGTATGTGGTCTACCACATAATTTCTCATTATAATGTTACCATTTTGGCACTTACTGCTATACTCCTCCAACATTTTTTTTAAAATCTAAGTATTTTAAATACAAATACTTCCCTCATCTTTATATGTGATCTTTGTAAATTTATCTACTGATTAGAGTACAAACACTCTTTGTAAAACAGCTGTGAACAGTAGTGGGTTTATGAATCAAAAAGGCTGGTCAAAAAAAAAATACAGGGGCAAGACACTGCACTGCAATCCCAGAGGTATGTGGTTCAAATCCACCAGATGCTCTGCTGGAGAAGGAGGGGGCAATCTCCTCCTGTACCAGTCAGATCTGATTTGACAGTACACGAAAAAATAATACAATAAAAATAAAGAAAAATATATCATTAAAAAAAAATACAACTAAACATATCTTTGATATTTCACGTCTATTAAAAACAATGTTGTTTGTGTTATGTGCTGTCTAGTCAAGTATGACTCACAGTGAGCTATGAGCAACAGAACTGAGCCCTGTCCAATACTGCGCTTTCCTCATCATCTCTGACACACTTGAGCCTATCTATTGTTGTTGTCATTGTGTCAACCCACCTCGTTAGTAATATAGGCCCCTATTAAAACAATAAATGAAAGTAATCCACCAACCATTTTATAAAGCCTCAAGGCTTTATCTTTAGGATTTTTGACTGCCTGAGAAGTACCTGAGTACAGAAACCATCTAGACATAAAAATTACGTTTCACTCTCCTTAAATTCTATAGTAATTTTTTTAAGCAACTTGTTCTTCTAACCAATCAACTTAGATTTCCGAGAAAGAAATCTGCCTAGCTCTTAATTTACCAAACACTTAAAAAACTGAGAAATTGGGGAGCTCTGGTGGCCTAGTGACAAGAAGCTGCATTGGAATCCTAGAGGTACGCAGTTTGAATCCACTAGATGCTCTGCTGGAGAAGGAGGGGCAGTCTCCTCCTTTACCAGTCAGATCCGATTTGATGGTACACACACAAAAAATTAATTTAAAAAAAAAAAAAAACTGAGAAATTACAACTTTCAAAAACCAGTTAAGCCTACAACTACTTTGTCAAAATACAAATTTAAGTATTTTTAAAAATGCTACCTTTATTGATGATCACATTAGATCTAAATTCATTAATATAAGTTTCAAATGTAGGTTTCATTTATATAAATTCAAATTCAAACTCATTAAGTAAGAACTGTTTCAAAGCTAACCCTCAGCAGATTCTGAGAGGCTCTTAATTTACACTGGAGGAGAGTGCTCATCTTTCTCCTGTGGAGGAGCTGATATTTTGGAACCACCTGGCTTTAGGATGGCTGGGCAATAATAATTTAAAAAGTTTGATCTTTGTTCATGTAATTAAAATCTATTTTACACACACACACACCCAGAAAGAGAAGTATTAAAAAATACAGAATATCTTACCAATCTTGAGGCATAAGTTTAAAGGGCTGGTCTACTACTCTATAGGGAACTGTAACACTAATTGCAGTGCCCCCTGGTTGCATCTGGTCTTTTCTCCTCTGTATTAGAGTTTCATTTTCCCGTTGACAGCCTTGTTTCTTCTTTTCATCTGATGGGACAAATCTTTGAATAAAATAGTGAAGAAAAGGTCAAATATATGCAAAGTGATGAAATTGGAATTTTTTTTTTGATAGAAGAATGATTTATTAGAACAAATTCCATGAGAAATCATATAAAATAAGAAATGGAAAATTTTTTTAAGAAAAATATTTTATGATAATTTTTAAAACATTCATAGTTTTAAAAAAATTATATATTACCTCTATAGACACTGTATGAAGAAAAAGCACAAGAACTGGAAGATGAATCAGGAGCAATAAGAGAAAAAGCATATGATACAATCTTGTTTTTTGAAAGCTAAGAGGACGGGAACCACTTACTTAATATAGATGAAAGACTTTCTGTGTGAATTAGGATTTATCATTAAGTAACATTACAATAAATAGAGAAATGATTGGCATTGTCAAAGATATTATTTTACTTGGGTCCAGTCAATGCCTATGGAAGAAGCAGTCACAAAAATCAAACAATACATTGCCGCAAAAAACCTAGATAAAGAATTTAGGAGAAAAGAGGTCCTTTTGATGACCAATCTGCACCTGACCCAAGCAATCGTATTTTCAATCATTTCATGCAGTTTAAATTCACCAGTTGCTCCATGGGAGAAAGATGGGAAATCTCCTGCTGTGTGATTTTACAGCCTGTGGAAAACCTGCTGGAGGGCGCAATTAGGGGTTAGATTCACCTTGACAGGACACAACTTATGTCCTTAAGTTATGGTGCTGGTAAAGAATATTGATTATACTTATAACTGCGAAAAGAATGAAGAAATCCATCTTGAAAGAAGTACAGCCAGAATGTTTCTTAGAAGGAAGGTTGGAGAGACTTCACCTCACATACTTTGGTTACATTATCAGGAAATACCAGTTTCTGGTGTCAGTTTGAAGACTAAGGTGTGTCTGATTCAGGCCATAATCTTTAAAATCACTTATGCATCTGAGAGCTGTAAGATGAGTAAGGATTACAAAAGAAGAACTGATGCCTTTGAGCTGTGGTGATGGGGAAGAGCACCAAACATCGCATGGATGACCAAGAAAACAAACAGAAACAACCTGAAGAAGGTGAAGCCAGAATGCTCAATGGAGGCAACAATGAGGAAGCTTCGCCTCACACACGTTAGACATGTTGCTAACAGGGCCTATTCCTTGGAGAGGGACATAATTGCTGGGAAGGGTGGAGGGTTGATGAAGAGGAGGAAGACCTTTGACCAGGTGGACTGACATTGTGACTGCCACAATGGGCTCTTGTGTATCAGAAAATGTGACAATGGCCCAGGAAAAAAGAAGATTCAGATCTTTTGTTCATAGAGTCAATATGAGCCATATCTCTACGCAAACTAACAACCACCACCAGTCTCTGGAAAAGAACATGCTTGTTAAAGCAGAGGAAAAAGGGAAAGAAAAGCAACCCTCAATGAAATGGGCTCAAACAGAGCAATGATTGTGAGGATGGCACTAGACTATTATTTCCATCTCTTATACACAAGGTTGCTGTGATTAATATCTAAATAAATATTTTCTGTTCATATAGATCATAATGCTCTAGAGTATGACTCTTTATATGCCAAGTAACATAGGAGCTCGTTGAGATGATCAAGGTGTATGCTTGTGTAGCTGTCACAAATAAATTTCTATTCATTTGAATGGATATACATATTTACCCAACAGTATTATTCAAGTTTACTTAAAATATAGCAGTAATTATTGATTTTTCAAACGTTATAGAGGAAAATTTTCTACTACAGGAAACTTTATTAGATTAACAGCAATCTTTGAAGATGCTGTTGGACTCTGTTAGACCTCTCCATTAAGAAACCTAGCTCATCTACAGTAGCCTCTCAAAATAACCTTTTTGAAAATTAAGCAAAATTACTAAAAGGACTCTCAAACATTGTTTTCTGAATTTTAAAGAAATTAAATCATTGCATGTTAAGAAGAGTGTTTTACAGTAAATAGTGTTAGTAATTTAGTAACGATCAACTTTAAGTCATTTCTTTCCCAATTACAAGCTCAACACAGAACTTTTCAGCATTCACAACACATTTTAGAGTAGTCTACTTTCTAAAGATATATACCGTAGTAGCATAATTTATCAACTATGGTTCTGGTCTCTCTTATGTACAATACAATGACTGCAATGAATATCACTCTATTTCCAATGTTTTAGAAAGATAAAAGTGTGAATATGAAAAGAAGAAACAAAAACCAGTGAGAGCTTTAAGTTGCTAGAATCTTATTAGTTATCATATCTTTTAGTACTTATAAGTATAACCGTGATATTTGCTTGCAATTATTTTCACATTCATTTCAAATGTGATGGAAGTGTTAGATTTCTGAATTATTTTCAAAATATCTTCCCATACTTTTAATGGATTTGATTGTTTTTATTTAATAATGATATTAACTTAGAAAAATACCAAATATATATACTGGCATATTTAATTTCTAGAAGAAAAGTCCAGTATATATTAATTATTGGAAACCAAATTCCAATACAGAGGCACAACTAACAAAAATTAGTAAGTTATTGTGTTTAAAATGTTATACAATATACTCTACTATAGTCTCTGCCCTATTAATGCTTATATTCCACAACAGAGGAATTTTACTATCTAGGTAAACATGCTTTGCTGTATTTAAGTCAGGTTTCTATCTGAAGAGGGTTAAAATGTTTACAATTTTACATATGAAACTTTATCACCCTCTTGACTAGGTTTTCATGCATGCACAGTCCTAAATTTTTCAAAGCTCTAGTATTTTATTTTCTGAATATTGCTAAGTATTTCCTTAGAAGAGTACCAGTAATAGAAGACAGTTTAACTTTAAAATATTCTGAGTCTTGGCAAGCTCTGGTGGCCTAGTGGCAGGAAACTGCACTGCAATCCCAGAGATGCACGGTTCAAATCCACCAGATGCTCTGCTGAAGAAGGAACAATCACCGCCTATACCAGTCAGATCCAATTTGATGGTACACACATTAAATAATTAAAAAAATATTCTGAGCCTTGATTTCATTAGATAACAAAGAGATCCATTCTCCCAAACGTAAAAAGATTAGCACTCAATAGAACAACACACAGAGCAAGCAAGACAGCTGGAATTTGCATGAGAATTGTTATTAAGACAATGACGTTTGGGAGCCATGGGAGCAGTGGGCCTCAGCAGAGCCTGCCCTGCAGGAGCAAGCATAACAGTGGGAATTTGAGTGAGGTACTTATAAGGGGATCACTGATGAATGCTGGACCATAAGGGACCGCTTAACCTTAAGCAGGAAAGAGTGAGAGAGCTGGAACTCCACTGGGGTGGCAGACCCAGTTCTCAAGGGGAAAACCCAAGCTTTCTGGCTTTCCATTCAGGTGCCCATGTACAACCCCCCCACTCTCCACCCCCACATGTGTGTGCACATGTGCCCACTCTAAATGCATCATTGTGAGCACCTGCCCAACTCTCTTTTGGAGCAATTAGGTGGCTACAGCCTCAAACATGAAAAATTCTACTGCAGCAATGTCACAAAAGAAGATGGCTACCTCACACACTACACAAGACCAAAGCAAGATGTCACCCCAAAAAATGTGACACATTGTCAATGGACTTCCTGAAGCCAGAAAGTCTGATGGAACTTTCTTGACACAGAATTTTAAAAAAAAAACAAAAAACCAATGACTGAATATTTTCTAAGGGTGTAAGAGAAACTTGAAGAATTACAGGACACTGCAAGCAAAAACCAAGAAAAGCTTAAAAGAAAAATCCAAAGCAATGCAGATAAAACAAATGCAATATTAGAGGCTCTGGAAAAACAAGAAACGCAATCCAAAATATGAGATCCAATGTTTCAGATGCTGGCAACATGATGGAGGGACACATGAACAGAGCTGAAGAGGTGGAACACAGAACCAGTGAAACAGAATTTAGAATTGTCACCACTGATCTGCTAGGGAAAAAAAAAGATTCAAAAATTAAGGAAAAATAAGAAAACACAAGAATAATGTGGAACTCTATCAAGAGAAACAACATGTGCATAATTGGAATCCTAGAACAAGAAGAAACAAGTAAAGGCACTGAAAAAGTTGTGAAAGAATTACTAGACAAAAACTTTCCAGGCATAAAGAAGAATGAGATAATATATTTTCAAGAAGCTAAGTGAATACCATATAGAATAGACCCTAAAGGAAAAACACCAAGGCAGATCATAGAAAAATTTGCCAGAATCAAAGATAAGAAGAGAAATCTGAAATCAGTGAGGGAGAAACAAAGAATAACCTATAAGTAAGAGTAAATAAGATTAAGTGCCAACTTCTAAGCAGAAACCAGGTGAGCAAGACAGTGGAATGGCATATACCAGACACACAGAGAACACAAGTGTCAACCAAGAATATTGTACCCAGCACAACTGTCCATTAAATATGGAGAGATCAAGATATCCCCAGAAAAACAGAACCTAAGGGAGTTCGTAAAAATAAGACTAGCACTGTAGGAAACACTGAGGGATGTCCTTCTTACAGAGGTTCCACAGAAAGCAGAATGGACCAAAGTAACTAGCAACAACATCAAAAAGAACTCATCCAAATGATAACAATAAAACCTATCCCCTCAATAATCACACTGACTGTGAATCAGTTAAATGCACCACTGAAGAGAAAAAGAATAGCAGATTGGATAAAAAAATAAAATAAATCCATCAATATGATGTCTACAAAAGACACAGCTGAAAAGTAAGGATAAAGAAAAACTAAATATAAAAGGGTGGGGGAGATACACCAAGTAAATGGCAACCAGAAAAAAGTCAGGAGTAGCAATATTTATCTCTGATAAAATAAATTTCACTGCAAAAGCCATCACAAAGGACAAGGAAGTTCACTACATAATGATTAAAAGGTCAAAACAATAATAAATATCTATGTACCAAATCATAGAGCTGCAAAATATATAAAACAAACACTAACAAAAAGGAACAAGGAAATAGACATCATCACTATAATAGTTGGAGATGTCAATACACCACTTTCAAGAAGATAAAACTACCAAAAAGAAACTCAACAAAGATACTCAATAATTAAAACCACACAATAAACCAACTCGATCTCATAAATATTTATAGGCTAATGCACATCCCCTCAAAAAAATCACAGTATATGTTCTTCTACAATGTGCATGGAAAGAGCTAGAATAGATCACATTTTAGGTCACAAGGCAATTTTTAATAAATTATAAAACACAGAAAAAATGCAAAGCATCTTCTCAGACCACAATGAAAAGAGAAAAATCAATACATTTGGAAGCTGAACAACACCTTGATCTAACATGACTGGGTATTAGAAGAAATAAAATGTTACTAGAAGAAATGGTACTAGAAGAAATTAAAATGTTCTTTGAAACAAATGACAATGAAAACACCACTTACCAAAACCTCTGGCAAACAGGCAAAGCAGTAATCAGAAGTCAATTTATAAGTAATAAGCAAACACATCAAAGGCAGGAAAAAAATGACCATTCACTCTCTAACACAACACCTCCAAAAAACTGAAAAAGAACAGGAAGAAAACCCAACAACCGCTTAAAAAAACTGAAATTATAAAAATTAGGGCAGAAATAAATGAAATAGAGAACAGACAAAACAATTAAAACCATCAACAAAACTACGAATTGGTTCTTTATAAAGGTCAATACAATCGACAAACCACAAGCAAAACTAACAAAGGAAAAGAATAAAAAAGCACAAATAATCCAATTAAAAGATGAAATGGGCTATGTCACAACAGAACCAACTAAAATAGAAAGGCTAACAATGGAATATTATAAAAGAAACTATACTTAAACAAATAGGAAAATTTAGAAGAACTGCACAAATACTTAGAAATTCACAACCTACCTAAAGTGACACAAACTGAAACTGAACATGTGACCCATTTCAAAAGAAGAAACTGAAAATGTAATACAACAACTTCCAGCCAAAAAGTCCTGGACCAGACGGTTTTATAAGTGAGTATTATCAAACTGTCAGAGAACTGTCACCATTTCTACATAAATTATTTTAGAAAATAGGAAAAAGGAAAAAAAAAAAAAAAGGAATTCTCCCAGATACACTCTGTAAGGCAAACATATTCTTGATACTAAAGCCAGTTAAAGACATCACCAAAATAGAAAACTACAGGCCAATTGTCTCTCATGAACACAGATGCAAAAATCCTGAATAAAACCCTGGCCAGTGGAATCCAACAATAATAAAAAATAAAATAACCATGACAAAGTAGGATTCATAACAAGTAAGCAAGGATATCTCAACATAAGAAAAACAATTGGTGTAATTCATCACATTAACAAAGCAAAGAACAAGAACCATATGATCCTATCAATTGATGTAGAAAAGGCCTTTGATAAAACCACTCTTTCTTGATTAAAACACTCAACAAAATAGGAATAGAGGGTTAAGTTCTTCAACATAGTAAAAAGTATATATGCAAACCCGAGAGCCAACATTGTTCTCAAATGAGAGATTAAAAGGCATTCCCCTTGAGAACAGGAACTAGGCAAGGATGCCCACTATCACCTTTCCTATTCAGTACTGTATTGGTAATTTTAGTGATGGCTATAAGGCAAGAGAAGGAAATAATAGGTATCCAAATTGGCAAAGAGGGGGTAAAAGCATCTGTCTATGCAGAGGATATGATAGTATACTTATAAAACCCTAAAGACTTGGCAAGAAAACTACTGGACATAGTTGACCAATTCAGTCAAGTGTCAGGATACAAGATCAACATACAAAAATCAACTGGATTTCTCTACAGTGACAAAAAGAATACAGTACTGGAGATAAAAAATAAGACCCATCATAATAGCTAATGACAAGATTAAATACTTGGGAGAAAAAATCTAACTAGGAACACAAAAAAATCCGCATGTACATCCAAAAACTTCTCCAGCAAGGTAAAAGGAAAACCAGACCAGGGAAAAATATTTAGTAATGACATGTCAAACAAGGGACTTATATCTAGAATTTATAAAATATTCGAGCACCACAACAAGATTAAGGAAAACAACCTAAATGAAAAATGGACACAGAATATGAATAGACACTTCACCAAAGAAGACATTCAGATGGCAAACACATGAAGAAATGTTCAAAATCCCTAGCTTAAAAGAGATGCAAAACAAAACAACTATGAGATATCACCTCACCCAAGTAAGAATAGCAATATCCAACAGAGCAACAAACAACAAATGCCAAGACTGTGGAGGAACTGAATTCTTCTTCACTGTTGGTGGGAGTATAAAATGGTGCACGTACTGTAGAAAGCAGTATGGCACTTTCTCAGAAAACTGGAAATAGAAGTACCATTTGACCCAGCAATTCTACCAATAGGAATGTATCTTAAAGAAACAAGACCTGCCACCCAAGCAGAGATATATGCACACTTATGTTTATTGCTGTTTTGTTCACAACAGCAAAGAGTTGGAAACAACCCAAGAGCCTATCAACAAACAAATGGACAGACATACTGTGGTATATGCACACAATGAAATACTACACAGCATGAAAAACAAGGGACTCATGAAATATTCTACGAAATGGGTGACCCTAGAGGACATTATGTTCAGTGAAATATCTCAATCATAAAAGGACAAATACTGTATAAGGCCACTGTTATAAAACAGAGAAAACTGGTTTGGGGGAAACTAAGAAAAGAGTGGATAAAAAAATGTATACTGCATTGAAATGGATGAGGGAGAGAACTGTTTACAAGGAATTTATGATTGGGTATTATCTGCATGGCAAGATTCCAGAAAAAGAAATGCATAGTGAAGCGGACTTGGGGCAGAGATGATTGTATAACAATAAAAAAAAAATTTTTTTTAATCATCTCAAGGGAAAAGCGAAATGGAGTGGGAGGAGAAGTGGGCAGAGAGAAAAATGTGTAACAATGAATGAATGGAAATCCAAGTTATCTATAAACTTTTATTAAAATTTCAACTAAAAAATGGGGGGGGGCGAAGATTAGCACACCATTTTTAATCCACTTAGATTTCAGCTATACAAACTACTGTATTATATCAAATCTGACATAAATATGAGTAGTAGTCAGAACTTATGCTGCGATCCCAAAGGTGCATGGTGTCAATCTACCAGTTATTCAGAGAGAGGTTGGGCAGTCTCATGTTATTTACAGCCTCCCAAAATTCTGCAGAAGTGTGAGCTATGCATTGGTTCTGACATGAAAGCACACAACAACATGAAAGAAAGAAATACTGTCAATTATGACAATGTCTTAATGATATCCTTTAAAAATCAGAACTATCAGTATGTTGAGCAAACTGGCCATTTCATTCCTCAGGGCTTCAACATCACTGTTTGATGTAAGTAAAAACAGCCTTTGGTATTTATTTCTTCCTTAAGCACTTGGTTTTTGCTTTACAAGAATGAAGTCTTTCTCCAACAAGGAACATGTGTTTCATACATATCAAAGTTATACCAACTAATCGTCTATGTTATGTGTTTTATGGATACAGATTAACATTTTCACTAGAATAACGTCTACAGACAATAGTTTCTTTTCATAATCTATTCTCTGTTTAAGTACTGTTCCAATCAAGACACACAAGTCACTGCCATCAAGGTGGAGGTAATTCATGGATGACCCTCTAGTGGGTTTTCAGAAGCTGTAAATTACACAGGAGACTGCACTGCACACCCTGAGACACATGGTTTGCAACAACCAAGAGCTCAGCAGGAAAAAGATGGGCAATCAACTGCTCTGTGATTGTCTCTGAAAACCCCCTGGAGAGTCTGTCAGCCTCTAAAATCCCACTGGAGGGTCAGCTATGGGCAGATCCAACTCATATAACAAATGTTCCAACTTACATAACAAGTTACAGGTGTTACAACTCATGTAACAAATGTTCAACTTATGTTCTGACAGCATATAGCAAAAATGTGTATCTTTTCATGTGTTTATTAGGTATCTGTAGACTTTGTTTAGTAATATCAAAATCTCTTTAAGACTTTATTAGTCTCCTTAAAACTAATAAATCATCTTTAAGATTATTTTTCAAACTATCCTGTCATTACTGAACTATACAAGTAATTTATTATCATAATCTGGATATAAATCTTTTCTCAAAAAATGTAATATTTTCTCCTAATCTGTGATTAGCCTTTTCATTTTCTTAACATTATCTTCTACTAAGCAGTGTATTAAATTTTACTGAAATCTAATTTTTTCTCTTTTTATGGTGCACCCTAAAATCTTGTTTATCCATAGACACAAAGACATCTATGTTTTCCTTTAGAATCCTGATAAGAGTTTTAGCTGTTATACTCAGATCTATAGTGAATTGTAAATAAAATTTGTCTCTAATAAGAACTAAAGGTTGGAATTTATAGCTCCCCTCATTATTTGAGTACCATTGCTGATAAGAATTCTTTTCAAACAATTAAATTTTGTGGGTCAATTTTTAAATACTTCATTACTTCCATTAATCTTTTTGTTCATTAGTTAGCCACTATTAATATTTCCCAATTACTGTGCCTTTATATTGGCCTGAAACAAGATGATATAAATTGATTAAGTCAACAGTAATTACCTAAGGTATTGAACCAACACTTCTAATGAAAATAGCCAAAAATTCTGCATAAAATATGAAGATTTTCCTAAAAGCTTCTCTTAACTAGCTACCAAGAAATTTTTTATACAGTGAATAGAGAAAGCATTTACAAACCAATTAAACTGAGCGCTTTTTTTTTTGGCTGTATTACATTGGGCTCCTCCTGAAACTGAGTTAAAGTCCAAATCCTCCTCTAAGTGGGGAATATTATAGGCATTCCTAGCCTGAAAAGCCAGAAATGTCAAGAGCATGTTCAGTGGGAGAGCTAATTAGAAATAAATCCACTATCCCTTTTTCAATCTCACACTCAGGGCCAACTCATACTATGACAAGTGCCAGTAAAAGCAAATATATCAATACTTTAAACTGGACCTTAAGTGGATTTGCAGCAAAAAAGAAAAAATATCTTGGCTACAGTAAACCTCAAACAGAACTAAATTCCAAACAGAAATGTAAAACTTTTTTTTTTAATATAAGAAACAGAATTATAAAAAATTGTACACAAGAAGTATCAGGAATATAACAATAGCCAAAAGAACTGTAAATAAGGGCCTTCAAATACACGCACCAAAAACCAAGCTTAAAACAAATACAGAGAAAAAGTATAAAATGGATAACATCCATGTTTATTGCTGCAATATTCAAAATAGCAAAGAGACTGAAGCAACCCAAGTGCTCGTCAACAAACAAATGGATAGAAAACTATGGTATATCCACAAAATATTACGCAGCACTGAAAAACAATGAACTTGTAAAACATTACACAACATAAGTGAGCCTGGAGGACAGTATCCTAAATTAAATATCTCAGTCACAAAAGGACAAATACTGCATAACACTGCTGTTATAAAAGAGGACAGACATGGAGGATGGGGGGTAGTATAGTAAAAAAGTGGCTACTTCATGAACACTGCATTGGAAAAGAAGAGGGGAAGAATGGTCCAAAAAGAATATATAATTAGGTATAACAAGCATGACAACAATCTGGAACAAGAGGTACAAAGTCAACTGGGAAAAAGCAGAGGTAGAGGAAAGAAGATGTTCAACAATGAATAAATAATCATTTAAAACAACACACAAAGATTTATCTGAATAGGATTAAATGTTGTTGTTGTTAGGTGCTGTCCAGTCGCAGGCGACTCATAGCAACCCTATGAAACGAAAGGCCTGAGCACTGTTCGTACATAAGAGTTTCCAAAGGCAAGCCATTTCAGAAGCGGATGCCGCTCCTGCTTCAAGGCTTTTTAAAACAACACACAAAGATTTATCTGAATAGGACTAAATAGAACCCCTGAAACTGAAACAGAAAGATATTTTAATTTTAAAATGTAATGTTATGTGCTGTCAAGTCAACCATACAATTCAATAATGACACAAGTTTGCACTATACTTTCCTCTAAGGAGCACCATGATTGTACTTCCTCATGACAAACTTGTTCTTCAGGCAGTGCATGAGATATTCAGTCCTTTTTGCCAACACAACAATAAAAAAGGCAAAAGATTCTTGGTCTGCCATCCTCACTATTTAGTGTCTAACTTTCAGATGCATAGGAAGTAACTTAAAAGACCATGGTTTGGATCAGGTGCATCCTAGTCTTTAAATTGATTATAACTATGTTTTAGCAATGTAGGTAAGTTCTTGACAGACCTGCCTAATGCAACACATCTGCTTTCCTTACTGCTGCTACTACCATGGTGTTGACTGCAGAACCCAATAAAATGAAATCCTTAACAATGCTTATCTTTTCTCCAACTATCAGGATGTTGTCAATTGTTTCATTGAGAAGATTCTGGGGTTTTAATGTTGAAATGTAAACTATATTAAAGGCTATAGTCTGATCTTCGGCAGTTAAGTGCTTCAAGTTTTAGTCACTATCTGCATGCAAATCTGTGTCATCTACATAATACAGCTTCTTATTTTCTCAGCATACAGACTAAACAGGTATGGAGAAAAGATACAACACTGATGCAGACATTTGATTAAACTGTTATTTCCTTCCATTTTGATGAGGATTCTATTATAGATTCTTGGATCAAAATGTTCTATCATGATACCCAGTTATAATCCCGTGGCAAACAAGGAGGGTTCATGTAAACAGTAAGCTACACCTCCCTCCCCCCTATTTCTGACTCTCCTTTCTGGCCTATATTCTTGGTAAATGTAGACTTCCATTATATAGAACATTTTCATCACAGATTTCAGAAAAAGAAAAAAATCCTGATCAAAATGAGGAAAATATAGAACAGCATTTCCTCTCAGGTACCATCCACTAGATGAACTCCTTCAAGTATGGCCTTGTTATAATTATCAAATCTCAAGATAAAGATATTACTTGAAATCTTAAAACACAGCAACAGTTTGGAATTTAAGTCACAAAAGCAACTGGAATAACTGAATAGGAACCTTAAGGGTCAGTATACTTACATTAATAGAGGAAGAATAATTTAGAAAAGGAGGCTCTGGGAATGGTTACAACTTGAAGATTATAAGCAACGTATCAATACATGAAAAAAATTACTGAACTTTACATGTTTTGCTGTATATATTCTCAATAATAAAGTGAACAACAAAACAATTCAGATTACAGATAAACCGGCAGAAAACAGAATAGGTTGGAAGACATGAAAATAGAATAGAAAGTTCTTAAAATATTTCACTTGAATACCTCCAAAAAAGATGATGATGATGTTGTTGTTGTTGTTATGTGCCATCAAGTCGCTTGTGATTCATAGCAACCCTATGTACAAGAGCCCTAAACGCCGTTCTATCCTGTGCCAACCTCGCCATCTCAAATACACTCATTCTCACCACTCCTCTCACAGAATTGATAGATCTCATCGAGGGTCTTCCTCTCCTGCACCGTCCCTCTGCTCTCCCAAACATGATGTCCCTCTCCAAGGACCAGTCCCTCTTTGCAACATGCCAAAGTATGTCAGACGAAGCTTCAGAATCCTTGACTCCAAGGAGCATTCTGGCTTCACCCTCTCCAGGACAAACCTGTTTGTTCTCCTAGCAGTCCATGGTATATTCAACACTCTTCTCCAGCACCACAGCTCAAAGGCATCAATTTTCTTTCTATCATCCCTATTCACTGTCCAACTCTCTGATGCATAGCATGTAATTACAAAGACCATAGCCTGGATCAGGCCCACCTTAGTCTCCAGCCTGACGACATTGCTCTTCAGTACTCTTGAGAGGTCCCTCACAGCTGACTTTCCCAATACAATTTGTCTTCTGATTTCCAAAACTGTTAACTATCTCAATCTCTTCACCATTCATATTGATGCTGCCAATTGGCCCAGTAGTGAGAATCTTTGTTTTCTTGAAGTTGAGCTTCAATCCATATTGAAGACTGCAGTCCTTGACCTTCTGCAGCAAATGCTTCAGGTCCTCCTCAGTTTCAGATAAGAGGGTTATATTCGAAGAGATAGGAGTCAAAAACTTTTCAGCACTAACAAAATACCAATCAGCAGATTTAAGAATTCTATCAAGTCCAAGGAAGAATCTATTAAAGGAAGCCTACATCTTGGTGTAGTAGACAACTTTAAAATAACCAGTTAGTGCCACTTTCATTCAAAAGAGGATGCTAAAATTACTGCAATAGTTCTTCATTGTGGTAAGGATAAATTAATTCCTATAGATCTTTCCAAAGTAACTATTTTACATTGCCTGTGGCTGCTGGCAACATGAAGTATTGTCATCCTTGTTTAATTGGTGTGCATATTCCTTTCATAGTGGTTGTTTAATAAGCCACAGTACTGTCCTCACATGCACATGGTAAACAGTATTCTGCTAACATGAGAAAAAGCTGCATTTCTTTGGAGTGTTCTCCTGGTGCAATCTCTCTTCTTTGTATCTATTTCCGAAGAGGCTATCATCAAATTATGATTGCATTCAGAAGTTCCATCCAAACATAAACTTACATAAACAGTTCCATAAAAAATTTTCTCAAGATCATGTCTATAAATGCAAAAGGTACTTAGTATTTCCAAAACATAATCTTAACTTTGTAATTTGTTAAATGTTAAAGCTGGGTTTTACAGTTTTGTTTACTTACGTAAAAGGCTAGAAAAATTGAAGAATTCTCAATTTTACATGAAAGCAAGGAGAATCTATGCCAACATGAGTTATGGGTTACAGCCAGTACTATAATTGTGTGGAGGAGGTTTCAATTATGCATTAATTACATAGCAAAGCCCTCCAGCTGACTCTAACTGTAGGGGAGATGTCAGCTGCAATGAGGTGTTAAACAATGAAGGGAGTGTTTAAACTAAGACCAAAAAATAATGCATAGTCTATCCTAAGAATGCAGTCTGTTTATGTGCTTGACTTCTCTACTGAAAGGCTAAGGAGGAAGCAATTAAAATTTGCTTTATTATTTCTCTGCACAGCTATATTTTTATGATAATGTATAAATAATGAATACTACAAACATTAGGCAGAAGAATGAAGACTTAAGAACTTTAATGATACACAGTGTTCTGGAATTTTATACAACTAAACTTAAAATTTATTAAAATCAACTTCTAAATATTGCAAATGGATAATATTGAATTTACAAATGAAATGTAACAATTAGAATAGGCTTTAAAGATTTTCTGATCCACTCAGAACAAAGAAAACAAACATAAATGTCAGGAAGCTTCAAGACATAAATACCTATATGCAGATATAAATAACGTAAGCTTGCTTTTTCAAAAACTAAAATCAGAGATGCACCAAATGAAGACACATTGCACCAAAAACAACTTTTAACTTCAGGTACAAAAATCTCCTTTTCTCCAATAATCTCCACATGTTGCTCAAGGGCTTCAAACCAGTTTTTCCCAGACCAGTAATGGTCCACACAAAGTAAAACCTGAGCTGACTCAAGTTGTGAAATGTAGACAGAGTGAAAAGATAAGTGTAATGGAAAAAATTATGGGTCCAATTACTAGAAGAAATGTAATCTCTCTCTCCTGGAAAACAAGGGCAATAAGTTGTTTTTTTTTTAAAAAAAGCCCAATTTAAAGAAATAGAAATGGGCATTCCAATAAAAAAATTGCAGCCTTTGAGTGTATGTCATTCCTCAGAGTCCTAACAATCTCCAATTTTGCACCATCAGACTTCTGTGTAGCCTCACTATCTTCCTTCTGAGCCTCCTATTCCAGAGCTTTGACCCACAAATTTTCCTGTTCTAATATAATTTCCTTTTACAAAATCTAGGTCTGCTCTGATTTCACTTCGTAGCCTATCACTGAATTAGTTAAAACTCAAGTCCTGGTTGCTCCTTCCTTTTTTTAGTAACAATGTGGATCAAGCCCTTGGAACTAGCAATTTCATTTCAAAGACATAGAAAAGCAACAATGTGGCAAAGTAACAATAAAACAAAACAAAAAATGACTATGTATATATTTTTGAAGAATACAAAAGTCAGAAAAATCTTTACTAATGAGGAAGAAGATAGAAAAGAATGAATAGCAAATAAAATTCATGTTTTCATGTCTGAGACAGTCTGCTATCAAATCTCCTTCAAAGGCTGAGTCAAAATGACTGTAGGAATTTCACTAGGTACCATCTTCTATCAAAAGACCCACATGTCTTTGGGCCACACAACATCTGTTAGGATAATTACAGATCACTATAGAAGACCAAAACATCTAAAATTTACCCTTTCTATAATGTTAACAAAAAAAGTTCTCTAAACATTTTAAGCACTAGATACACTAGTATATTCCCCAAGTATCTAGATATTACGAAGATGTTAAATGTGGAGACAGTAAAACTCAATCTTTCAATTAGTAAAATCAGCAATCAAAAAGTACTTTCATTTCTTTTCCTTCTAATTTTTAATCAGTCATAAGTTATTTTTAAGAAGTAGGACTTTGTTTTTGGATGTGAGATTGCTGTTTTCAATCAAAGAATTATCATTATTAATTTACTAAGAAAAAAGGCAAAACATTCACATTCTTTTTTTGCCTTGTAGTTATTAAGTGAAAATATCTAGTAGGTAGCACTGAAAATATTTTAACAAAAAATTTCATTGCTAGACTATTAAAAATGATAAATTTTACATCATTATTCTGACAGCAAATTTAAAACTTTGAGTTTTGGAGAAAAGTATGTTTTGTTCTTGATAGCTACCATATGACCACAGGCTCCAGAAAGACACCTAGAAAATGCTAATATCTTCTCTATTAAAAAGATAAAACTTCTAGGGGCATGAGGTTATCAAGAAAGGTAGTTGTACAGACTACCAGAGCAGTCTGAAAAGTGCTTTCACTAGTCATTATTTTCAGAGGAAATGAATAGGTAAAGTAGATGAGTTCTGTAATCATTTTTAAGTTTCAAATTGTAGAAACAATACATGTCAAGTTACTGCAAAAAATCCCCAAATCACTATTGTTATATACATTCTTATTGATAACATATTATTTGTGAGAGGAGTTAGGTAACATTTCATTAGCTTATAAGCAATCCTCAGAACAGAGCAGGGAAACACTACGTGGTTCAAAATCAGGAAAGGAGTGTGTCAGGGATACATCCTGTCTCCATACCTTTTCAATCTATGTGCAGAACAGATCATCCAGGAAGGCTTTATGAGGAGGATGTGGCATCAGGATTGGATGAAGACTCATCAACAACCTACATTATGCAGATAAAACTATGTTGCTTGCTGAAATGAAGCAGGCCTAAAGTGCTTGCTGCAGAAGGTCAAGGACTGTAGTCTTTAATATGGAGTGAAGCTTAACATCAAGAAGACAAAGATTTTCACCACTGGGCCAACTGGCAGCACCATGACAGAAGAGAAAAGATTGAGACTGTTAACAAATACAGCTCACTAGACTCCAACACGCTTAGCACAAGCAGACAGGAAATCAAAAGATGAACTGCACTGGGAAAATCTGCTGTCAGAGATCTCTCAAGAGACTGAGAAACAACGATGTCAGTCTAGAGACTAAAGTGCACCTAATCCAAGCTATGGTCTTTGCAATTACTTGCTATGCATCAGAAAGCTGGACAACGACTAAGGATGACAGAAGAAAAATTGATGCCTTTGAATTGTAGTGCTGGATAAGAGTCTGGAACTCTTAAGAGCCATGGACTGCCAAGAAAACAAACAGATCTGCATGGTAAGGGTGAAATCAAGTTTCTCCTTGTAGGCTATGTTTTGAAGCTCCATTTCACATACTTGGGGCACGTGACCAGGAGAGACTAATCCTTGGAGAAGGATATCATGTTCTGAAGGGTGGAGAGAGAGAACACAGGAGAGGAAGACCCCGGATGAGATACTGATACAGTAATTGGGGCAATGTGTACTGGAATTAGTGAGACTGACTCAATACAAGGCAGAGTTCAGAACTGCTATATAAACAGTCCCTATGGGTCACAGGTGGCTCAATGGCACGTAACAACAACAATCTGATTTTGAATCTAACTTCAAAATGTGATTAAAATTTGTAAATAACCAAAGGAAATGGTATTTTTCTACTGTACTTTAAGGACTTAGACATTGAAAGTGAGCTTAATACTAGATGGTGAAACACTTTCATTCTCACATGTGGAAAGCAATGACTCAATATACTAACCTGCAATTACATGAACAGTAAGAAAGCTGTATCTTTGCTTACCAAAGAACAGTATTTTTACTTATTGTTTAAAAGGTGTTTACTGAATGAATTCAATACACAAAGGGATCTCTATGAATGCATCTATATCTGTTTCACAGCTGGAGCATCAGTATGCCTAACTAAAAAAAGATTAAACTATTTCTAATGTTAGGTACATCTCAAACTCAATTGAATTTTAAATTATGTAATTATTATAAAAAACATAACACTAAGTCTGCCAATACAACATTCTTAGGCATCCAATTTAGTGGTATCAATTACATTAATCATGTTACCATTAACCATGTAACCATCACTCACTGTTTTTATGGGCTACTGAATCAACTACAACTCATAGTGACACTATGAACAACAGATTAGAAGAACTTTGTCCTATCCTGTGCTATCACCACCACGTCTATAATACTTGAGTCTATTATTATAGTCACTGTGTCAATTGAGCTTGGTGGGTGTTATGGGTCATCTCTGCCTATGCTGATCCCCTACTTATAACATGCCAACAAAAGTATGGGAGATAAAATTTCTCCATTCTTGCCTTCAAGGCACAGCCTGGTTGAGCTTCATTCAAAATATATTTGTCTATTCTTCTAACAGTCCATGGGATATTGAGTTCTTTTTCCAAGACCACAACTCATAAAGCATAACGTTATCCTTACTTTGAGATGCATTCTAAGTAACTGAAAAGACCATGGTTTGGATCATGGCTTAGTCTTTAAACCAACAATACTGCTCTTTCAGCAATGTGGAGATGTTCTTGACAGCACATTCCCAATGAAACATTTCTTTTGATTGTTATCCTTTCTCCAAACCTATTCAATCAGAATGCTGAGCAAATCATTACAGAAACTGGACTTTATGAAGAGTGTAACATAAGGATTGGAGGAAGACTCAACAACCTGCACTATGCAGATGATTCAACTTTACTTGCTGATAGTAAGGAAGACCTGAGGCACTTGCAGGCACTTGTTACAGAGGATCAAGGACTGCAACTGTTCGTATGTTTTACATCTTAACATCAAGAAAATAAAAATCCTCAACACTGGGCCAAGAGGTAACATCATGACAGATGGAGGAAAGACTGAAATTGGCAATGATTGGAATCCACAAACAACATCCTTGGTACTAACAGTCAGGAGATCAAGAGAAGCATAATACTGAGTAAGTCTGCTGTCAGCGATCTCTCCAAACTCCTGAAGAGGAATGTTACTTTAAAAACTAAGGTGTACCAGAATCAAGCCACCTGCTATGCATCTAACAGCTGAATACAGGTAAGGAAGACAGGATCTGAGTTGTGGCACTGGAAAAGAATACTGAATATCCCTTAGACTACCAAGAGAATAAACAGAAAGCTCTTGAAGAAAGCTCCTTGGAGACAAGGATAGCAAAGCTTTATCACACATATTGTTAGAAGAGGCTATTCCCACGAAAAGGACATCATACTTGGAAAGGTGGTAAAGTTAGTGAAGGGAAAGGTGGTATTAAATAAGACAGATTGATACAGTTTCTGTTACAATAGGTTTAAATGTATTAGGTATGAAAAGAATGGTAAAGAAAAGGTCCAGGTTCAGATCTATTGTTCATAGGGATGCTGAGAGCCATATTTGACCAGGCAGCACTTAACAAAAAAGTACCAAGGATATTAATTGTGGATCCAAGTAAGATGAAATTGTTGACACCTTTAATGTTCTCTCGTACTCTCATGATAGTGCTTATCGACGCAGTTGTGAGGTTTTTCTTATTTTCTTGCTGGTGAGATATAATTTATATTAAAGGCTGCAGTCTTTTACCTTCTGAAGAAGTATTTCAGCTCCTCATTTCTGCCTAATAAAAAGTTGCTGATGGGTCTTCCTCCAACCCTGATCTACATTCTTCTTCATAAGGTCTGGCTTCAAAAATTATTTTCTTAGCATACACTGTTCTCTTACTCCATTCCGACCACCACACTTTTTGATCTAGGTAAGGGTTTACATGAGCATAATCAAATGTTCTGGGTTCCACATACTTTTCAATGTTTACCATATGTGTTGTGATGCAGAGGCAAATGACTTTGCATATTTAATAAAACAGAGATAAGGCATCCATAAGGTAGTCTCTTCTTTTCCCCGAGAAACATCAGATATCATTTCTATATCCCTGGTGCCATACCCTCTTATAACCCAGCTTGAATTTCAAGCAGTTCTCTGTCAATGTAGTGTTCTAGTCATCTTAAAAAGAATCATCATGGGGAGGAGGGTGGAGAGAATGGTGCGGCAATGAAGGAGTGAAAGCCCAGAATCCCTGTGAATGTTCATTGAAACTAATAAAATTTAATAATAATTAAAAAAAAAGCCAAAAAGAAATCATCAGCAAGATGTGATTACATGTAATATTAATGATATTGTTCAATAATTGTAACATGCTGTTGCTATCCATAAACACTGTCAAATTTCACATCACCAAAAACATAAACTCATTGCTTGCCCAGTAACACTTCCTTATTCTCTTTCCCTCATATCCCTAGTAATTATTAATAAATTCTGCATATATTCACCTATTATTATTTTGTATCCTTGAAATAATATAATATTAGCTCTTCCGTGGTTGGTTTATTTTATTCTAAGGCCTTAGGGTTCATTGCTTAGATCAGGCCTTCATTTTTCTCTAGCTGATTAGTGTTCCATTACATGTATGTATCCCATTTTGTTTATTTATTCATCTGCTGACATTCAGGCAGTTTCCTACCTTTTGGCAGTGGAAACAGTGTTCCAATAAAGATTAGTGTGCTCTGTTTGTGCTGCTGCTTTCATGTCTCTTAGAGATATAGCTAATAGAAATGCTGAGACATACGGTAATTCTCTTTAACTTTTTGAGGAATTGTCATTTACCCTCTGACCAGGAAAGGAGAAGGGTTCCAATTTCTCCACATCTTTGACAACATTTCCTGTTTTCTATGTTTATTTGTTTATCTGAGACATCCTAGTGGGATGAATGGTATTTGTAACTTGGATTTGCAACTCTTGATTAAACAATCTATTTATAGTTAAGTTGAAAGATAAGAATTCTATGAAATACTGTGCATTTTTAAACTTTGGGAGGTTCAAATCTGAAAGTTAAGAAGCATGAATTTAAAAATCCACTTTTGTTAGAACAGTCTCTATATTGCTGCTGTTTTTATTTGTTGTGGAGTCAAATTAACTCATAGCTGACCCTCTAGGGCTTTCAGAGATTATAAAACTGCACAAGATAGAAATGTTCATCTTTCTCTCATACAACAGGTGGTGGATTCCAAGCAACTGCCTTTAACTGGCAGTTCAACTCTTTACCCACTAGGCCACCAGATCTCTCTCCATACGCACTGAAGATGAATAAATTACTAAGAATATTAAATATAAATTGTTTTTTCTATAACTGTAGTATTACAGACTTCCTAACCACAAACACCTAAACTCTTAAGTGAGATGGAACAAATATCTTCTGACATTTACATAGCTAAGATAGAAAGAAAATATAGACTAAAGACTATCCCAACCAAAAAATGACCTATTGTTACGTGACACTGACTATAGAAATCCTATGCACAATAGCTCTGAACTCTGTTATATCCTGAGCCAATCTCAGTGCCTCTGACACACTTACTCTCATTATTCTAGTTACTGTGTCAGTTCATCTCATCCAAGGTCTCCCTCTCCTACACTGTCCAGAAACCCTTCCAAGTATGACATCCTTCTCCAAAGACTGATCTCTCCAGTTACATGCCCAAAGTATGTGAGACAAAGCTTCTAAATCCTCATCTCCAAAGAGCAGCTTTTTTTCACTCTCTCCAGGACAGACTTATTAGTTAGTTCTTTTGAAAGTCCACCATATGTTAAATACTCTACTCTAGCACCACAACTCAAAGGCATCAATACTTGTGTCAATTCTGGTCATTCTCCAGCTCTCTGATGCACAGCAAGTAACTGGGAAGACCATGGTCTAGATCAGGCACACATGAGTTTCTAGACTCTTTCGTCCTTGCTCTCTGGCTCTCTGGAGAGGTCTCTGATAGCAGATGTAATTCATCTTTTTATTTTCTGACTATTGGTGCCAAGAGCGTTGACTGTGGAAAAAAGTAAACTGAAATTAACAATCTCAATCTCTTCTCCCATTGCTCATGATGTTGACAATTGGCCAAGTGGTGAGAATCTTCATTTTCTTGATGTTGACCTTTAATCCATACTGATAACTATAGTCCTTGATCCTCTGGAGCAAAACTTCAGGCCCTCCTCAGTTTCAGCGTGTAACGTTGTGCCACCTGTATAACACAAGTTGTTCTTAACTCTTCTTCCAATCTGGATGCTATATTCCTCCTCATAAAGTCCAGCTTCTCGAATGATCTGGTCTGCATATAGAATAAAATGGTATGGAGAGGTGGAGGATAGTTTTTTTTTCCTGGTTTTTCTGGTTGTTGTTGTTGCTATTGTTTTAAAAAAGAGGATGGGGAGGAAAACAGACATCTGTTTTGAAAACACCAACACAAGATTATGACACAAAAGAACTAGAACTGAGAAGCCTGAGTGTGTAATATCATAAAAGGGCCATAATAATCAGTGAAAGGATAAACTAGAAAAAAAATTGCATCTCTCAAAGTATCAAAGAATTGTATCCACCTTAATTTGGCTCTAACGTAAGAGATGAGAAAGGCTCCGTGACAATTTGTCAACTAAGAACTAACCCCAAAGTCATTCTTATGGCTGTTTCAGTGGAATAGAAATGATCAAACCAAGAATTTAATATTAACATTGTGATCTTACTGAAATCCTATGAATTCACTGTGATATTCCTAGGAAAACCCTGAAAAAGCAACTGCAAAACTACTCAGAAAGGGGGGGTGGTGGGAAACACAACAGTAATAACACTTAATATATAATCTATATAACATTAACACATAATCCATACCCATTATAACAATTAATACAAACACTTTTTTTCCATGGGAACTTTCCAGAACTTTCAACAACTCTCCTCTAAATATGAGAAAGAAGTATATGTAGAAAAATTATGCTTTATGCTACAATCCGTAAAGCATATAACATAAACATATATATCGCTAATAAATATATTTTATTAATTCAAATAACAAATACTAAATCACTAATTACAATTTTGAAATGTAAAGATAATTCGTAAAAATTTTACAATTACTTACTTCAGATCCTGCAGAAGATCTTTTGCATTAAGCATGGTTATTAATGAGGTGGTAGCTGCTGGGATTATAATAATAGGGGTCCGGGATCCTACAAGACAAAATTTTAAAGGGAATAAAAAACATTATCTAGGTGAAATGTTGTTGTTGTTGTTATGTGCCATCGAGTCACTTGCGACTCACAGTGACCCTATGTATAAGAGCCCTAAACGCAAAACAACTATGAGATATCATCTCACCCCAATAAGAATAGCAAAACTTAACAGCAAGCAACAAATGCTGGTGAGGTGTGGAGAAACTGGAACCTTAATTCAACTGCTGGTGGGAGTGTAAAATGGTGCAACCACTGAGGAAAATGGTGTGGTGCTTTCTCAAAAAGCGGCAAATAGAGATACCATTTGACCCAGCAATTCCACTAGTAGGAATATACCCTAAAGAAACCTAAACAGACATCCAAGCAGATATATGCACACCCAGGTTTATCACGGCTTTGTTACCATAGCAAGGATTTGGAAACAACCCAAGTGCCCATCAACAAATGAATGGATAGAGAAGTTGTGGTATATTCACACAATGGAATACTACGCAACAATGAAAAACAAGGAACTCATGCAATATTATTCAAAATGGGTGCTCCTGGGGGACATTATGCTAAGTGAAGTGTCTCAGTCACAAAAGGACAAATACTGCATGGTGCCACTGTTGCAGGATAGGACTGACATCAGGGTTGGGATAAGAAAGAGAAAACCTGGATAAATTATGAATACTGCATTGAAATAGATGAGGGAGAGAACAATTTAAAAGTGATATATGATGGGGTATTATGATTAACACAAGAGTCCAGAATTAAGGGCACATACTGTAGTGTACTCGGGGCAGTGGGGGTGTGTGTGTAGTGGCGGGCATTATATACCAATGAAAAAAATTCTACTTTTCAAAGACAGGAGTGAACGAGGGGGGAGGGCTGGGCAGGGAGAAAAGTATAACAATGAATGAATGGAAATCCCAAATCTCTGTAAACGTTCATTAAAAATAAAAAAAAAAGAGCCCTAAACACCGCTCTATCCTGTGCCAACGTCGCCATCTCAAACACACTCATTCCCACCACTCCATTCCAGTCACAGAATCGATCCATCTCATCGAGGGTCTTCCTCTCCTATGCCATCACTCCACTGTCCCAAACATGATGTCCCTCTCCAAGGACCATTCCCTCCTTGCAACGTGCCAAAGTATGTCAGACAAAGCAACAGAATCCATGACTCTAAGGAGCAGCCTGTTTTCACCCTCTCCAGGACAATCCTATTTGTTCGCTAAGCAGTCCATAGTATATTCAACACTCTTCTCCATCACCACAGTTCAAAGGCATCAATTCCCTTTCTATCATCCTTAGTCACTGTCCAATTCTCCAATGCATAGCATGTGATTGCGAAGACTATAGCCTGGATCAGGCCCACCTTAGTCTCCAGCCTGACGTCATTGCTCTTCAGTACTCTTATGAGGTCCCTCACAGCTGACTTTCCCAATGCAATTCGTCTCCTGATTTCCTGGCTGCTATTACCAAGAGTGTTGACTGTGGAACCAAGTAAACTAAAACTGTTAACTATCTCAACCACTTCACCATCCATACTGATGCTGCCAAATGGCCCAGTGCTGAGAATCTTTCTTTTCTTGATATTGAGCTTCAATCTGTATTGAAGGCTGAAGTCCCTGACCTTCTGCAGAAAGCACTTCAGGTCCTCCACAGGTTGTTGATGATTCTTCCACTAATCCTGATGCCACATTCCACCTCGCACAGCCCAGAGTCTCAGATGATCTGCTCTTCATACAGATTGAAAAGGTATGGAGACAGAATACATCCCTGACAGACCTCCTTCTTGATTTTAAACCATGTAGTGTCTCCTTGCTCTGTTCTGATGACTGCCTCTTGGTCCAAGTATAGGTTCTGCTTAAGCACAATATAATGTTCTGAGATTCCCATTCTTCTCAGAGTCAGCCACAGCTTGTTGTCATCCACACAGTCAAAAGCTTTTGCACAGTCAATGAAGCACAGATAGATATTCTTCTGGCATTCTCTGCTTACTGCCAAGATCCATCTAACATTAGCTATAATATCCCTAGTATGACCTCTTCTAAATCCAGCCTGCACATATGGCTGTTCTCTGTTGACCTATTGCTCCAATCATTTTTGGTGGGGTTTTTTTTTGGATAATTTTCAGCAGAATCTTGCTTGCATATGATATTGTTCGATAATTTCCACATTCATGGGGTCACCTTTTTTTTGGAATGGGAACAAATATCAGTCTTTTCCAGTCAGTTGGCCAGCTGGCTGTCCCCCAGATTTTTTGGCACAACTTAGTGAGCATATCCAGGGCAGTGTTCGTTTGTTGAAATATGTCAGTTGGAATGCCGTCAAACTCCTGGAGCCTTGTTTTTTGCCAGTTCCTTCAGAGCAACGTGAACTTCCCTCTTCATCACCACAGGCTCTTACTTTTTTCATGATATTCTTCTATGTCAGCCATATGCTTCTCATACAGTGAGTCTGTGTACTTCCTTCCATCTTCTTTTAATGCTTCCTGGATCATTTAACATTCTACCCAAAGTAGCCTTAAGTATTGCCACCTGTGGCTTGAATTTGTTTTTAACTCCTTCAGCTTAAAAAACAGAGTGAATTCAGCCCTTTTGATTTTCTGACTCCAGCTCTCTGGACATTTCATTATAGTATCTTGCTTTGTCGTCCTGAGCTGCCTTTTGACATTTTCTGTTCAGCTCTTTGATTTCTTGGTTTCTTCCTTTAGCTTTGGCTTCTTGGTGCTCTAATGCAATATTCAGAGTCTCATCTGACATCCATCTTGGTCTTTTCTTCTTTGACAACTTTTGTAATGATCTTTTGCATTTTCTTTTTAAATTTAAATTTATTATTAATTGCAGTAAAAATTTACCAAGGCTTTGGATTTCCATTCATTCATTATTGCACATTTCTCCCCTATCTTTTGCATTTTTCACAGACAATTTTCTTGATATCCTCCCCAGAGTTCATTTGGTTTATGCTCATTGGTGGTCAAGGTCCCAAACCTGTTCCTGAGATGGTTTTAAAATTCAAGTGGGACAGAATTAAGGTCAAATTTTGGTTCCTGTCGATTTAATTTTTCTCAACTTCAGCTTGAACTTGCATATGCGTAGTTGGTGGTGGTCTGTCCCACAATCAGCACCTGGCCTGGTTTTTACTGCTGATACTGAGCTTCTCCAGATAGTCTTTCCATAAATGTAATCGCTTTGATTCCTATGCATACCATCAGGTAAAATCCATAGCATGTATTTGTGTTTCTTATAAAAGTTATTTGCAATGAATAAATCATTGAATTTGAAGAATTCTATCATTCTATCTCCAGCCTCATTTCTCTGACTGAGTGCATGTTTTCCAGCTACTGATCCTTCTTCCTTGTTCCCAACTTTTGTGTTCCAGTTGCCCATTATTATCAATGCATTTGATTGTGCGTTTGATCAACTTCTGACTGCAAAAGTTCGTAGAAATCTTCCATTTCCTCCTCTTTGGCTCTAGCAGTTGGCGCATATATTTGAATGATAGAGGTATTCACTGGACTGTTGCTTTCTCTCATACAAGTTTGAAAACACTACAAATTCATTATTTCTACCTCAAAATCAATATTTAAAATATTTCATAGATAGCCTGGCTTTAGCAGTCACATTATCAGAGCAGACACCAAATACAACATTTGTTGTGATTTCACAAGCAAAATTCTATTCCTGCATTCTAGTTTGTCCACACATACATGTTAAATAAGTTTAGAACCATATATATATATCCTCACCTTTCTTCTGATTTGGAGGAGGCCTCGCTTGTGAAACTACAAGAAAACAAAACCAAAATTTTTAGTATTATAAAAAAACATTTTCAAAATTAGAAATCAAATAACATCAAAATTATTTATATTTATGTGTAACTCGTTACAATACTTTTAACTTTCTTTTTTCTTTCAAATAATATTCTTTTTATGCTATAAAATATTAAAATCACTCAACATTATTCAATGGCCTATAGTTTAAAAAAAAGCAGATATAATTAAAAAAAAAACAAAACACCCAAACATTTCATTGCAATCAAACTGAAACAAAGTTATAAACTGTCTTCCTAAGGATTTTCAGAAACTGTCAACTACACCAGAGACTGTATTCTTTCTCCCACTGAGCAGCTGGTGGGTTCAAACTGTCCGCCTTTTGAATCCAGAGCTAGGTCACCAAAGCTCTCTAGATGTACTACACTGCCTGTAATGAGTCTATGGTCATGAATGTTATGATCTAAAAAAGGAGATAAATTATAACTAACTGAGAAAAAAAAATCAGAGTACCCCAAGAATATGTAACACTCAAGAGTAGGAAAGTTACTTCTCTCTAAAATTCTTCTTTATCTGTAGAACAGGAAAGGTTATATGCAATGTGTCAGGTGTACATGAAGGCCTTTTTTTTGTCTGGAATCAGTCACATTAGTTATTATTATGAAATCACAAATCCTTGTATCTTCTCATATTTATAAACAGGTTTTTGTAACACATTGAAGTATTTTTTTACATATAACAAATACTAGTGGTAACAATTAAACAGGAAAAGAACATTTTTCAGATAAAAAAATGCTGCATGGTCAATTTTATGTATTTATTCATCTAATAAAAAATGATTAATTGTTTTCTACATACCATATTCTGGCTGCAGATCTTGGGGGGTTTTTAACTGAAGAAATAACTGTATTGTGATTAGGAGACTTAAAGGACACAAATACACATCAATTATTTTCCTCTGTTATGTATTGTTATGAACCACCTGTACTGACTCTGTAGCTGGTTTTCAGAGGCAACAAACTGCTTGGTACGAGACTGCTTATCGTACTCCCAAGGAGCAACTGGTGGATTTGAGTTGTGAGCCTTTAGGTTCATTGTGCAAATCCTTATCACTAAGCCACCAGGGCTCCCTCATTCCCTTCAAGAAAAACTGTACATCACACAATTCTCAATTGTTCCATTTTAAAGGCAGCAAGAAGCTACACTGCCACTGGTATTTTATACTTTTGCAATAGCTATTCATTGTGATAAAGTACTATGTAGCACAGTATTATTATATTTCCAGATATATGATACAAAATCACACACATCTTTTAATTTTCTATCTTGTTACTGAAAAAATTTTAACACTTTCTTAATCTTTTAGAGACAGGACAAACAAATGATGGTTGAATATGATTATCCAGATAATGTCATCAGGCATATAATGTATTCTCAATAAATGTTTGGTATGTATTGAAGGATAACAAATGGGAGACTAGAGTTTCTATAAAGATAAAAAGAACAAGGAGAAAAGGTGTATTTGAAGTGCCATTGATTGGGTAATATGGATCAGTAAATAAGCTCAGGGAATTAAGAAAATATTTATTGAAATTAAGGCTGATACAAACAAAATAAGGAAAAAATATTTTATTTTTTTTTTTTAAATCACAACCATTTACAGATCTGGTAAAAATAACTAAGAAAAAACACAAACCAGTTCAATGGTTAGTAGGGGAGTTGAGCTGCTAATCAAATGCCGGCTGTAAACATCCACCAGCTACTCCGAGCTCCGTAAGGAAAAGCAGTAGCACTTTGTTTCTATAAAAATAATAGCCTTGAAAACCCTATGATTCTATCAGTCAGAATCAACTTGTCTATGAGTTTAATTTTAATTTCATAAATAAAGGCCAAGATGGAAAGATTATGAGGAATATGTTAATGATAAACTTAATTTTTCTTTCTACATGGCAGAAAACAAGGTGTCTATAATGCAGAATGATTAGCAAGAGCTTTTATTCAGGTAATGCAATACTACCATTTCAAATTAAGTAACTAGTCAAACTCAATTTCCTCCACTGTAAAAGAGAGATAATGGTCTCTAGAGCCTGATATCGTTGTATGAAGCAGTTAAGTCTTCAGTCCAGTGAACTCTGTAGATACAGAGCTGCTTCTGCTTATGCTACCTTTACTTAAACAAATGCACCTCCCCAACCAGCAAGGCAAGCACTAATCATTAGTGTTTATTTGCAAATTACATTTTCCATTCAAGAAATGTTTATTTAAAGTCTATGTGCAAGCACTCCGATAACTCTAAATAAAACAGAAATAATCCTTGCACCTTCAAAGAACATTTGAGTGTAGTGAAAAAAAGATGTCAACTAAATTAGCTAATATTTAACTATAAACTAAATAACTATAATTATCAAATAAGTATATAAATATACTAATTTAAATACATAATAACATAATATTAACAGATAAAAAAGTATAGACGCTGATAGAGAAGTGTCCTTTAGATAGGGAAAACTTATCCAAAGAAGTAGCATTTAAGCTGAGATTTGAAGGATGAAAAGAAGTTTTAAAGAGCAACTGAATAAACAGTCCATACATAGGAATGTGGGCAAATGCCCAATGGAGGAATGAGCCTCCTACATTTGTGGAACTAAAAAGAGAAAATCATAAACCATGAAGAAGAAAGTGGTAGGGGACTCGTGTTAAAAAAAAAAGGCAAAGCAATAATTAATTCACATAGGACCTTACAAATAGTGTTAAATTCATATTTAAGTTCCAATGAAATGTCTTGTTTGAGCTAGACAATAACGTGATTCAATATTTACATGACACTAAAATGTTTTTAAACAGGGGAGAGAAGAATCAAAAACACTAAAAATTAATATACTATTGGTATTTACTTGCTCTGATAACGATCAATCCTTTTAAATACTAGAGGGTAGGAAACTCGCACACCAGCAGCCAGGAAATCAAATGACTAATTTCATTGGGGAAAATCTGCTGTCAGGGACCTCTTCAGAGTACTGAAAAGCAACAGTATCAGTCTAGAGACTAAGGTATATCTAATCCAGGCCTTGGTCTTAGCAACTACTTGCTATGCATCAGAGAGCTAGACAACGACTAAAGATGACAGAAGAAGAACTGATGTCTTTGAGTTGTGGAGCTGGAGAAGAACATACCATGGACTGCTAAGAAAACAAATAAGATAAGTCTATTTTGGAGAGGGGGAAACCAAATTTCTCTTCGGAGACTAGAATTTTGAAGTCCGTCTCACATAGTATGGGCACGCGGACAGGAGAGACTGGCCCTTGGAGAAGGAAATCATGCTCATAAAAGTGAAGTAACAGGAAAGGAAGGGTCCGGATGAGATGGCTTGATACAGTAACTGGGGCAATGAGGGTTGGTGTGTTAGACTTAGTAAAATTGGCTCAGGGCAGGCTTCAAAGCTTATGTACATAGGATCACAGGTGACTTAATGGCACATAACCACAACAACAGAACATTCTACAAAGTAACTTCAATACTATTTCTGTTGAAGATATGTTTGAAGAGACTGGTGCCAGAGTATTAAACGCTCAATAGTAAGTATTATTAATAATAATAACTAAGTGTTGAAACCATAATCATCAAAGTTGTACAATTTATAACAATTAAGATGTAAACAATTTGTAAGAATTATGATGTGTTCCGGGGGGGGGGGGGGAATCATATCCACATGTACAAAGAACTAGGGCTGATAACTGGTGAAAGGACATGCATACAAACATTTTAAAATATTTTATTACAACTTTAATAATAAACTATTTTCATTAGAAATGTTCTTCAACTCCTTAAAACTGTATCTGTTTATCTAAGTAAATATTCTATGATATCACATTAAAAGTAATTACACTAAAGAATAGTTTGAATCGAATTTATGAATGACCTTTGAATCAGAAATAAGAGAACATTATTAAAGCATAAGGTATTACCACAAATTCCGTTTATCATTTAAATATATTTTATTGTTGTTATATATCTTTGAGCCAGAAGCGGTTCATAGCTGACTCTCTAACGAGTTCTCTGAGGCCATTTAATTGCTCATCTTTCTCCAGCACAGTCGCTGGTAGATTTGAACTGTGTGCCTTTGGCCTGGCAGTCAAAACTCCTTGCCACTAAGCCACCAATATAGGAATAATTCAAGAGTTTTCATCTTAACTGATGATGATGATTCAGGTAAGAAGATACAGTGAAGACTTTGAAGTGCAGCAATCATTCTATATATAGTACCACAGTCAAGAGTTTGGCTTAAGTAACAAGAACAGTTGATTTGGATGAAAAGGACCTTTTCACATATTAAACACATTAACATATAAAAAATTTCACTGTTGTAGCCATTTGGAAATGCAAAAACAAAGTATTTTCTTTTTACCTGGTCTTGGTACTGGCTGTGCTGCAGGAGTCTGAGTCTTACGGGCAGATGCACCTTCCTTAAAAAAAAATAAATTTTAAAAAAATAAATAAAATAAATGGATAGATAGATAGATAAAGTGGGTTAAAGGCAAACATTTGTTACATAATAAGATACTCTAAGCACTTACAAAAAAAATTTTCTATTATTCTGTTTCTCACCTAGTTAGTCCTTAATGGATCATGTTATGACATTAAATTCTTTTTTAAGTAAAAAGAAAATTAAAAGTATTAACATTTATGCTTACTTCATGAGGTTGTAAAATAAAAATCTTTTATGGAAAAATACACTTAAATTATTGTCATTAAATAGTTACTGAAAGCATATAATAATTTTCAAATACTTAACCATCAGGCCTTAATTGCTAACAATTTTAATTTACCTATTTTAAAATCAAGTCAATATTTTCCCCAAAAAATGGTATCAAAATGAGTAAGTGATACACAAATTTATAAATTCACGTTAGAAAGATACACATAAATTTACTCTGGAGTATGTAAAAAAGAAAACATTTCAAATAAATTATTTTAAAATATTCAGAAAAATATCAAATTTAAAAAGATGAAATATGTTAAATATGATTTGAAGCAGATGGGATTATCTTTAAAAACTGAGTTAACAAGTCTCACATAATTACTGAGCATGAAATATGTACAAGGAAATTTTCCAAGTCCTTAAAGTATATCAATTACAGTCATGAGTAGATGCTTCTGAAGTGCTTGAGGTACTTAAAAGTAGTCTGTCTTTAGGGAAATAATTTCAATAATATTCACTTACATAATATTCACAATAATATTCACTAATTTTCTATAAAACCTTTTGGAAAGGAAAGATTCAAAAGTACATTTTTTAACTATTATGAGTCTATGAAGTTTTACTCTAGTAATGCTCAAAATCATTCAACAATCTACATCACAAAGATCAATATTAAAATCAAGACCAAAAAAAGCTCCAAAGCATTGGGGCTAATTGACTTTATTATTCTACATTTACTCTTAAAATGGGGTATTTTTACACAGCAGAGAATTCCACATCTTTTTTTTTTTTAATTGGGAAAAGCATATTGGGGGTACAAGGAGGTGAGGGTTGGGGGCAGAAGGGTGAGGATGGGCCAGGATACAGCTGCAGAGCTGCACAGTTTGGTCGGTGGGGGGAGCAGGTGAAGGAAATG
>NW_006399828.1:14339711-14412776 GCF_000299155.1 Elephantulus edwardii | reverse complement strand
CTTGTGCATGCTGCCACTGTTAAGGTCATCAGACTCACAGTGACTTTCAGCAATTTATTGCATAGGTAATTGTCTTCTTTGGCCTGTCTAATGCATAGGAAATCGTCTTCTTTGGCCTGTCCAATGCATAGGTAATCGTCTTCTTTGGTCTGTCATAGGAAACCCAAACCTGTAGATGGTGGGCATGCATCCCATTCCCCACCTCCTACGAAGGCGGCCAGTGAGGTGCCCCCCCAACCCCACCGCATGGGCGCTCGGCGGGTGCGCAGCCCCTCTTGTGCAGGCGGCCGGCGGGCGCCTGCTTCCCCCACAGCCGCCCTCCTAGCTCGAATAATTCTCTCCAGACCAAGTCCACCTTGTGGCAGTGTGGTGGCTTCACTGCACCAGTCTTGAGGAGGGCCGTTGCCCAGCATCCATCCTGGGTGAGGGAATCCATTCGTTCCAGCTGTGGAAGCCTCATGGCGCTGCAGTGGCTGTTCAGTGCGGCGTGGGCTCTGTGGGGGGAGGGAGGGTTTGGGAGCCACGAGACTCACCCATTTCTCCTTGGGAATCCTTGAATTTCTGTTGTTGAGCCTCGATCTTCACTGAGGGCCAGTCCTCAACTGTTTAAGTGTTCAATTATCAATAAGCCGAAGTCTGTGGAAGGCCATCATGGCCCTGCTTTAAGTGGTTCGCTGCTCCCGCAGCTCACCACGCTGTCTCTGCCTCCGCCGTCATCTTGGATCCGGGGAAGATCCTTCCTTATTTATATTTTAAATGAATTACTGCAAGAGTTGGTACAAAAAAATGTGTTTTATATTCACTATAAAGGTAATTCCTAGATTTTCTAAAATGAAGAAATAGTTGCAGTAGCAGCAATAACTAAAAAAACAAAAAAACAAAATCAAAAAACAAACCAAAAAAAAATCTCTATAGCTAGGAAAAAACTCCCCACCTGAAGACAGTAGTAGTCTTTTCCAGTATTTCCACTATTATATTTAGTTCTGTATTGATACATATAAAAATTCATCATTCCAAGGGTAGTTTTCTTCGATAGTCGCAGTTTTTAAAAATTTGTCAAGTTTAATTATGATACTCTTTTTCTCCAAATATACATTAAATTTAAATTTAAATTTAAAAGACAATACAATGCAATCAAGGCAGAGAACATATTGTATACTCAACATTATACCATCCTGAAGCTTTCTGGTTTTGTGTCCCTAAACTCATGATATAGGAAACAGCACAGCTGTTTTTCTTATTCTCTGTAACACCAGTGTCTAGAACAAAGTAAATATTCACTAAATATCTGTTAAACTAAATTGAAACTTAGAGCTTTTTTTAAAAATCAGAAGTTAATGGATTATCATAAAATAGGGATCAAAGTAAAAATGTTTTTAGCTTACTGGCCTATGTTTTTACGTAACAATGGGTCAACTATTATACTTAAAAATACCAGAAATAAGGGAGCTCTGGTGGCCTAGTGGCAAAAAGCTGCACTGCAATCCCAGAGGCACACAGTTCGAATCCACCAGATGCTCTGCTGGAGAAGGAGGTGCAAGTCCTCCTCCGATACCAGTCATATCTGATTTGATGGTTGTTGTTGTTGTTTTGTTGGTACACACATAAAATATAATAAAATTTAAAAAAAATACCAGGAATAAATTTTATTATGTATGTATGTATGTATTTATGTATGTATAAAATAAATCATATATATCAAAGACATATTGTGATGGGAAAGTCTGCTGTTAGGGACCTGTCCAAAGTACTGAAGAGCAATGGTGTCTCTCTGGAGACTAAGGTGCGTCTGATACAGGCCATGGTCTTTGCAATCACTTGTTACGTGTCAGAGAGTTGGACAATGATTAGGGAGGACAGAATGAGAATTGATGCCTTTGAGCTGTGGTGCTGGAGAAGAGTATTGGATATACCATGGACTGCTAGGAAAATGAACAGGTTTTTCCTGGAGAGGGTTAAATCAGGCTGCTCCTTGGAGGCAAGGATTCTGAGGCTTCATTTGACATACTTTGGACATGTTGTAAGGAAGTACCAGTACTTGGGGTGGGACATTATGCTTGGGAGGGTGGAGGGACAGCGTAGGAGAGGAAGGCCCTCTAGGAGGTGGACTGATTCAGTGACTGGGGTAATCGGGATGGGTGTATCTGAGACAATGCGACTGGCACAGGACAGAGCAGACTTTAGGGCTGTTGTACAGAGGGCCGCTTTGAGTTGCAAGCAACTTGATATCGCATAACAACATATCATATATAATATTATAATAAGTAAACAATGCTTTATAGAATCATATCACTTATTAACATTCAAATAAGTAAATACTGCTTCATATGGCAAATTTTGGTAAAAACAGAAAACCAAAGGCAAGAAGGTCAGGAGAATAAAACAAGGTCTGGGAGACAAGTGGTAAGGCACTGCTGCCAACCCAAAGGAATACAGTACAAATCCACCAACAACTCTGCAGGATAGATGATCCATTTTCTCCCGAGTACATTTACTGCCTCTGAAAACCCAATGGAAGGTAAGCTACGAGTTGGTTCAGACTCAATGGCAATGAATAATGTTATGTTGACATCAAGGTTGTTGTTACTGTTGTTAGGTGCCAAGGGGTCCAGTATGACTCATAGTGACCCTATGAACAAAAGATCTAAACCCAGACCTGTCCTTGCCATCCTCACACTTCCTGACACACAAAAGCCCATTGCAGCAGTCACTATGTCAATTGACCCGGTTGAGGGTCTTCCTCTTTCGCCAACCCTCCACCTTTCCTAGCATCATGTCCCTTTCCAAGGAATAAAACCTCCTAACAATATGTCCAAAGTATGTGAGGCAAAGCCTCATTATTCTTGCCTCCAAAGGACACTTCAGATAGACCCTCTCCAAGACATATCAATTTGTTCTCTTGGTAGTCCACAGGATGTTCAGAGCTCTGCTCCAACAACACAGTTCAAAGGTGACAATTCTACTTCTGTCATCCTTATTCACTGTACAGGTCTTGGAAGCACAGTGAATAATCGGAAAGACTAAGCCTAAATGAATCAGATGCACCCAGTCCTCAAACTTACATCACCACTCCTATATAATGTGGAAAGGTCACTAAGTGCAAATTTTCCCCCTGCAAAGTGTCTCCTTATTTCCTGACTGCTCGTACCAAGGGTGTTAATTGTGGACCCAAGCAAGAGGAAGCTGTTGACAGTTTTAATCTCTCCATCCATCATGACACTGCCTATTGGTCCAGTGGTAAGAATCTTTTTGTTTTCTAAATATTGAGTCACAATCCATATTGCAAGCTGTATTCTTTGGTCTTCTGCAACAAGTGCTTCAAGTCCTTCTCACTTTCAGTAAGCAAGGCTGTATCCATCTGCATAATGGAGCTCATTGATGAGACTCCCTCCAACTCTGATGCGACATTCCTCTTCACAGAGTTGAGCTTCTCAGATAATTTGCTCAGCAAATATACTGAACAAGTAGAGAGATGGAATACATCCCTGATACACTTCTTTCCCAATTCCAAACCATACAGTGCTCCTCTCCTCTGTTCACTTAACAGCCACCTGATCCAGGTACAGGTTCTTCATGAGCACAATCAAGTGCTCTGGGATTCTCATTCTTCTCAGTGTCAGCCACAATTTGTCATGATCCACACAGTCAAATGCCTTTGCATAGTCAATAAAGCACAAATAGACATTCTTCTTGTATTCCTCATTTCAGCCAGGATCCATCTGACATCAACAATGATACTGCCTGGTGCCACGGCCTCTTCTAAATCCCACTTGAACTTCGGGCAATTCTCTATCATCTACTGTTCCAGCCAATTTTTTAAATGATCTTCAGCAGTATTTTGCTTGCATGTGTTATCAATGATACTTTCGATCACTTCCACATTCAGTTGGATCACCCTTCTTGGGACTAGAACAAATATGGACGTCTTCCAATCTGTGGGCCAGACAGCCGTCCCCTGAATTTCCTGGCATAGACTGCTGAATACATCCAAGGCTGCATCTGTTAACTGAAACAAGTCAACTGGTATCCCATTGATTTCTCGGGCCTTATTTTTGCCACTGCCTTCAATGCAGCTTTCACTTCCTATTTCATTACCACGGGCTCCGGTTTATATGATACTTCCTGAAATTTTTCAATGTCAATTCTTTCTCATACGGTGACTGTGTATTCCTTCCATCCATCTTCTTTAGATGCTTTCTGGGTCATACAACATATTTCCATAGCATCTTTCAACATTGTGACAGTTATTTTAGCTTAAGAAATACAGAGCAAGTTCTTACCTTTTTATTCTTCAATTCCAGTTCTCTGCACATTCCATTATAAATACTCTGCTTTGTCCTCCCAAGCTGCCCTTTGAAATCATCTGTTCAGCTCTTTCACTTTGACATGTTTTCCTTTACATTTGGCTTCTCGATATTCCAGTACAATCTTTAGTCTCTTCTGACATCCATTTTGGTTTTTTATTTCTCCTCTGTTTCTGTCATGACCTTTTACTTTCTTCATGGATGATATCCTTGATATTATCCCACAACTCATTTGGTCTTCTAGCATTGAAGTTAAATGCCCCAAACCTATTCGTAAGACGATCATGAAATTCTGATGGAATTGATTAAAAATTCTATCTTGGTTTTTGTGGACTTAACTTTTGTTTTCTTTGGTCTCAATTTGAACTTGTACATGAGTTAACTGATGATCTGACCCACAGTCTGCCTCTGGCCTAGATCTGATTGCTGATATTGAGCTTCTCCAATGATTTCTTCAACAAATGTAGTCAATCAGATTCCTATGCAGCTCGTTGGGTGAAATCCATGTGTAAAGTCATCTCTTGTGTCTTTTTAAAAAGTTATTTTATCTATCCAGCCTCATTTCTATCCCAAGCCCATTTATTCCAACTACTGTTCCTTCTTCACTGTTTCCTACTTTTGCATTCCAGTCACCAATGATCATTAATGCATCCTGACTGCATGTTTGGTTAATTTCAGACTGCAAAATTTGGTAAAAACTCTCAATTTCTTCCTCTTTGGCACTAGATGTAGGAGCATATACTTGAATAATAGTTAATGAGTCTTCCTTGCATGCATATGGATATTATCCTATCATAACATTGTATTTCAGGATAGAATTTGAAATTGACTTTTTTATTATGAATGCAACACTGTTCTTCTGATTTTCAATCCCTTCCTAGTATATCCTACGATTATTTGATTCAAAGTGGCATCTCACTAATTCCTAGTGTGTCGATACTTATACGTTCCATTTCATTTTTAACAATTTGCCGTTTTCCAAAATTCAAGCTACAAAAATTCCATGTACCAATTGTTAAATGATGTTTGTTATTGATTTTCCTCATTTCAACTGCCTTCCAATTCTGCTAACATTATAGTTTAGTGTTCACAGGGCTTATCGAAATTAAAATGGTTCTTTGAAAATCAAAAAAGTCAAAGTCACTGATGTCAAGCTGAAACACATGCATAGTTGACCTTCAATTGGTTTCAATTGCTGTAAATTGAATGGGAAGAGAGTGCCCATCCTCCTCCTGCAGAGTAGGTGGTAGATTCAAATTGTCACAGAGGTATGACCTTTTGATTAGCAGCCCAGCTCTCCATGGCTAAGCTACCAGAACTCTCTTCTTTTGGAACAGAGTAAAACCCAAAGTCACCTGAATACTACATGCATATAAAAATAACTACCTTATTCAAACTCATCTAGTTAGCTAGAATATGAATGGATGAATATATATGCCTTATAATAAATTAACAAAGAGTACAGCTTTGAAAAAATAGGGTAGTAAAATGTACATATAAGATAAATGAAAAAAAAGTCTTTGCAATGAAAAAGTAAAACTCATTAAGAATTTCATCTCTTATTTTGAACAAGTTAAAAATCTGATATCGATTTAAGCAGTAAGAAGTGTTTTTGTTTTTGCTCAATAAACAGTCTTACTCAGTTTTTAGTAAGAAACTTTACACTCTACTGTACAAGATCTATATCCTAGGCTAAGTTAAAGAGAGTCCTTCTCTGGGATTTGCATTTTTCTCATATATTGGAATGCTAGTCACAGAGCTTTGAGAAAGTATGCCTAGAATTGATAACAATATTCCTTCACTCATGAGGAAGACTTATCAGCACAAAGAATGACATAAACAAGAAGCAGGGTAAAGTTCCTCTTATAACCTCTAATTGTAATGTTTTCGGTGATCTACAGATCTTTACTACCCCAACTCTTATTAATTATATGAGCCATAAAAGTACTCAATTCACTACTCTATCTATATGGGATCCAATATACCATCTTGATGAAATTACTTAAAATTAATGTCTTACACAGAAAAAACTTTGTCTAATTTCATCATCTCAAGTTACTAAAACCTTAAGATGCCGAATTCAGTATAATATTTTGTGATCCTAGAGCACATGAGCAATTTCACATTCATATACACAAAATACTCATATAAATAGCTTTATAACATTCAGTTGTAAGTTCTGGAAAAGAATACTGGGCTGATGTTCGCTAATCATACTATGTATACATTTCTAGGATTCTCTAGCCAACATTAAGAGCTAACTAACTACAATACATTTTACTTTGATCTTCAACATTAATGTGAAAAAGAGTTGTCAGTTACTCACTAAGAGACCTCAAAAACCATGACCCCAAATCCTCCCACCTCTCACTCAGAAGATTTTAAAAAAGAGGTTTTTCAAATACTAAAGAGTGGTATATTTAGTATGTATAAGAAAGAGGACTAATACTGTGGCAGTAAGAGACTGGTAGTTCTACATATTTTAAGATATTTGGATTGATGAGAGGGGGGGAAAAAACCCTACCTGGCTAGGAATAAAAAGGTATCAGCATAAAAAGACAGCCAAAGAATGGAGAAATTGTGCTAATTGAAGAGGAAAACCTGCTTTCTCTTGAAAGTCAGAAACATTACAATTTACTAAGACAGAAAGCAGTCTAAAAAAGGCCTGAATTAAAATGGAAACAGGAAATGGTGACAGAGTGGTATCTGTAAGAAAGCCACAGTAGACTGTTTACCAATAATATTAGTTTAGTTTCAACATTTGAGATAATCTAAAGCTTTCTTATACTGGCAGAAAGAAACTGGTCTTTTCTGGGTAAAAAAAAAAAAAGATTAGGATTCATTTAAAAAAAAAATTATACCCAGTATTGGAAGAAAAATAAAGAGAAGGCAATAAATTTTGTAAATTTGGAAGGGGGAAGAAAAACAGTTTTACTTGAAATTTAGGAAAATACTGAAAACTCTTGTTGAAGAAATCTATATATGCAGAAATTTACATTTCAAAAGTTAAATAATAATCATACTCTCATACACATGTGTCTTTATAAAAAAGAATTTCTATATAGACTTGGTATTTAGAATTCACAAGTACTACCATGCAAAGTGAACCTTTTATTGTCTCCAACAAACCTGTCCCATTATTCTAATCACTGAATCAATCCATCTCATCCAGGGTCCTCCCCTCTTGTCCCACCACTCACCCAAGCATGATGTCCTTCTCCAAGAACTGGTCCCTCCTTGCAACATGTCCAAAGTATGTCGGACGAAGCTTTAGAATCCTTGCCTCCAAGGAGCAGCCTGGCTTCACCTTCTCCAGGATATACGTGGTTTGTTCTCCTAGCAGCCCAAGATATATTCAATACTCTTCTCCAGCACCAATGCCCAAAGGCATTCTCCTTCTATCATCCCTACTAATTGTCCAGCTTTCTGATGCATAGCAAAAAATGTTAGCTGAATCTTGGCTGAAAACAAAAGAGTACCAGAGGAATGTCTATTCCATTCACTATACAAAGGCATTTGATTGTATGGCTCACAACAAACTGTGGGTAACTCTGAGAAGAATGGGAATTCCAGAAGACTTGACAATGCTTATGCAAAACCTATACTTGGACCAGGAGCCAGTAATCAGAACAGAGCAAGGAAACACTGCATGGTTCAAAACTGAGAAAGGTGTATTCCTGGGATGTGTCCCATCTCCATAACTTTTCAATCTATATGCAGACTAGAATACCTGGTAGTCTGGACTTTATGAGGAGAAATGTGGCATCAGGATTGGAGGAAGAGTCATCAACAAACTGGATTGTGCAAATGAAACAATCCTGATTGCTGAAACTGAGGAGGACCTAAACTGCTTGCTGCAGAAGATTAAGGAATGCAGCCTTAAATATAGATTGAAGCTCAACATCAAGAAAACAAAGATTCTCACCTCTGGGATGATTGGCAGCATCATGAGAGATGATAAAGAGATTGAAATTGTTAACATTTTCAGTTCGCTTGACTCCACAATCAATGCTCTTGGTATCAGCAGCCAGGAAATTATAAGATTAATTACACTGGGAAAGCCTGCTGTCAAGAGACCTTTTCAAAGTACTGAAAAGCAATGATGTTAGTCAAGAGTATAAGGTGCACCTGATTCAGGCCATTATCTTTGCAATTCTTGTTATGTGTCAGAAAGCTAGACAATGACTAGGGATAATAGAAGGAGGTATATAGTTGTTGTTGTTATGTTCCGTCGAGTAGCCTGCGACTCATAGCGACCATAGGTACAACAGCCCTAAACACTCATCTATCCTGTGCCAATCACACTGCCTCTGACACACCCATCCCAACTAACCCAGTCACTGAATCAATACACCTCATAGAGGGTCTTCCTCTCCTGTGCCATCCCTCCACCCTCCCAAGCATGATGTCCTTCTCCAAGGACCTGTCCCTCCTTACAACATGCCCAAAGTATGTGAGACAAAGCCCCAGAATCCTTGCCTCCAAGGAGCAGCCTGGTTTAACCCTCTCCAGGATGAATCTGTTTGTTTTCTTGGCAGTCCATGGTATATTCAATACTCTTCTCCAGCACCACAACTGAAAGTCATCAATTCTCCTTCTATCCTGCCTAGTCATTGTCCAACTCTCTGATGCATAACAAATGACTGCAAATACCATAGCCTATATCAGACGCACCTTAGTCTCCAGAGTGACAGCACTGCTCTTCAGTACCCTGGAGAATCCCTAACAGCAGACTTTCCTATCACAATATGTTTTTTGATTTCCTGGCTCCTGGTTCCAAGAGTGTTGACCGTAGAGCCAAGAAGACTAAAGTTGTTAACAATCTCAATCTCTTCACCATCCATCCTGATGCTTGCTGCCAAGTGGTCCAGTCATGAGAATCTTTGTCTTCTTGACATTGAGGTATATAGTAGATATATAAATTAATGGTATTTTGACTAAGTAATGCATTTGCCTTAATATGACTGATTAACCATCACCAACCTGGGTAAACCCTATCTGTTTATTATGTAAATAAAGATGGCAACAATTATTATCAGATAGTATTATTGAGATAATATTCATTTGTTCTAGACACACACTGAAAACATACTAGAACCCAGAGAGAAAACTAAGAATTCCGCTGTATAAGCAAGAATGAAATTATCTCTGCCTTATTAAACTTATAATCTAATCAAGGAGTTAATTAAAAGTAACCAAAATGTTTTACTAACACACCCATGTACAAACAGCCTATCCTACACCATCCTCACAGTCTCCACCACACTCAAGCACATTGTAATCAACTGATCTCCTTGAATAACTTCCTCTTCTACTGCTGGCGGAAGTACTTGTCCCAGCATAATTCCAAACACTGGTCCCTCCGGACCAGATGTGATACAAAGTTTTACCATCCTCCAAGAATTAGCCTATGTACTTTCTCCAAAATAGATTTACTTGTTCTTTTTGAAGTCCATGGTCTATTCAACACTCCTTGCCTATAGTAGAACTCAAATGTATCAATTCATTAGTCTTCCTATTCACTGTCGAACTTTAAAATGCATATGAAGCAACTGATGTCATTGTTATGTGCTATTAAGTCGCTTGCGACTTATAGTGATCCGACTTATAGTGATCCGACGTATAAGAGCTCTAAAACGCCATTCTGTCCTGTGCCAACCTAGCCATCTCAAATGCACTCATGCTCACCACTCCACTTACAGAATCGATCCATCTCATCGAGGGTCTTCCTCTCCTGCGCCGTCCCTCCACTCTTCCAAACATGATGTCCCTCTCAAAGGACCAGTCCCTCCTGGCTACATGCCCAAAGTATGTCAGATGAAGCTTCAGAATCCTTGACTCCAAGGAGTATTCCAGCTTCACCTTCTCCAGGACAAACCTGTTTGTTCTACTAGCAGTCCACGGTATATTCAACACTCTTCTCCAGTACCACAGCTCAAGGTATCAATTCTCTTTCCATCATCCCTATTCACTGTCCAACTCTCTAATGCATAGCACGTAATTACGAAGACAATAGCCCAGATCAGGCGCACCTTAGTCTCCAGCCTGACGTCATTGCTCTTCAGTACTCTTGAGAAGTCCCTCACAGCTGACTTTCCCAATGCAATGTCTCTCTTGATTTCCTGGCTGCTGTTACCAAGAGTGTTGACTGTGAAGCCAAGTAAACTAAAACTGTTAACTATCTCAATCTCTTCACCATCCATAATGATGCTGTCAATTGGCCCAGGGATGAGAATCTTTGTTTTCTTGATGTTGAGTTTCAATCCTTACAGGAGGCTGAAGTCCTTGACCTTCCGCAGCAAGCACTTCAGGTCCTCCTCAGTTTCAGCAAGCAGGGTTGTATCATTTGCATAATGAAGGTTGTTCATGACTCTTCCATCAATCCTGATGCCACATTCCTGTTAATCTGTTCTGCATACAGATTAAAAAAGGTATGTAGAAAAAAATACATCCCTGACGGCCCCCCTTCATTTTGAACGATAATGTCTCCTTGCTCTGTTCTGATGACTGCCTCTTGGTCCAAGTATAGGTTTCACATTAGCACAATCAAGTGTTCTGGGATCCCCACTCTTCTCAGAGTCAGCAACAGCTTGTTGTGATCCACACAGTCAAAAGCCTTTGCATAGTCAATGAAGCACAGATAGACATTTTTCTGATAATACCAAGGCTTTAAACAGACATCCTTGCTCTTTAGTACTTTAAAGAGTTCCTTCACAATATAGCAAGGAGTTCAAAACAACTGAAGTGCCCATCAACAAACGAATGGATAGAGAAGCTGTGGTATATTCACACAAAGGACTACTATGTGGCATTGAAAAACAAGGAACTCATGCAATATTATTCAAAATGGGTGACCCTGGAGGACATTATGCTGAGTGAAGTATCTCAGTCACAAAAGGACAAATACTGCATGGTGCCACTGCTGTAAAACAGGACTGACCTCGGGGTTGGGAGGAGACTGAGATGGATGGGTTCAATAATGTATACTGCCACTTCACCAAATAAGACATTCAGATGGCCAACAAGCACATGAAGAAATGTTCAAAATCCCCAGCTCTAAGAGAGATGCAAATCAAAACAACTATGAGATATCATCTCACTCCAGTCAGAATAGCAAAATTTAACAGAATAGCAAGCAACAAATGCTGGCGAGGTTGTGGAGAAACTGGAACCCTTATTCACTGTTGGTGGGAATGTAAAATGGTGCAACCACTGTGGAAGGCGATATGGCGCTTTCTCAAAAAGTTGCAAATAGAGATACCATTTGACCCAGCAATTCCACTACTGGGAATATATCCCAAAGAGACCATAACTGACATCCAAGCAGATATATGCACAACCATGTTTATCGCAGCTCTGTTCACAATAGCAAGGAGTTGGAAAAAACCCAGGTGCCCATCAACAAACGAATGGGTAGAGAAGCTTTGGTATATTCATACAATGGAATACTATGCTGCATTGAAAAACAAGGAACTCATGCAATATTATTCAAAATGGGTGACCCTGGAGGACATTATGCTGAGTGAAGTATCTCAGTCGCAAAAGGACAAATATTGCATGGTGCCACTGCTGTAAAATGGGACTGATATCAGGGTGGGGTTAAGACTGAGAAAAACTGGATAAATTATGTATACTGCACTGAAACAGATGAGGGACTGAATAATTTAAAAGCGATGTATGATAGAGTATTATGGTTATCACAAGAGTCCACAATTAAGGTTGCATAGTGGAATGTATTTGGGGTGGTGGGAGGGGTGCAGGGGGATTGTGTACCAGGGAGGGAGTCTTCCTTTTACTTTTGAAAGAGAGGAGCGAACTGGGGGGCGGGGGAAGAGGGCTGGGCGGGGAGAGAAGTGCAGCAATGAATGAATGGAAATCCAAATTCTCTGTAAACGTTCATTAAAATTATTTAAAAAAAAAAAAAGAAAGAAAGAAATCAGAGGGCAAAGGAGACCTACTACTTCCTAAAGGCCTGTGTATCATTGTATATGATTACATATTAAATTATGCCAAACCTATTAAAAAGACATTGCCGTTGAACCAGGAAAAAAAAAATGTATACTGCATTGAAACAGATGAGGGAGAAAACTGTTTAAGAGGGAAAATTATTAGGTATTTTTGTCATGACAGGCGTCCAGAACGAAGGCTGTATAGTGGAATGGCCCGGGGGGAAGGATTGTAAAACTATAAAATAATTTTTCTTTTACTTTTCCAAGAGGGTAGTATACTGGGGAGAAGGCTGGGAGGGGAGAAAAGTGCAACAATGAATGAATGAATGGAAATCCAAAGTCTCTGTAAATTTTCATTGAAATTAATAACAATTTTTTTTTAAAAAGTTCCTTGATAGAGGCTTTGTCAAACACACATTATGTAGGTGATACATAAATATGCATGTGTACTGTTATTTTCAGTTTAGTTCCTGAAAGATTATAATTGTTAAGTCCATTTATTTCCACAAAGAAACATTCTCTGAGTAAGATTATGTTTTAATGAACAAAGTATACCAACAATTTCTATATGTTCAACTCAGTGACACTGATTACATGCTTTGGGATATACATCTATAACCATAAGCCTTTTCTGTGTTGCTCCTTCCTAACAAAACTCTCTGTCCCCCTCTAAGGTTCCTATTTCATCTCTCAAGTTGATTTATTTAACTCAAAATAATATATTGAAAAATAAATGTTGGTGAGGATATGGAGAGATTAGAATCCTTATGATGAAAATATAAAATGGTGCAGCCACTATGGAAAATGATGTGGCACTTGGTCCTGGAAATTGTCATTAAGTTAATCAAGAGACAGGTCAAATAAAGCGAGTAATAACATCGATGAGGAATGTGTTCCTCAAAAAAATTAAAAACAGTATCAAAAAAGTCAGCATTAGTTCAAAAACAAAGATGAGAAGGCAACAAGGGAAACTGAAGACAGGTGAATGGAAACAGGAAACACCAGAAGAATGCGAAAAGATTGCTGTTACATTAGAGGTTGCTAACTAATACCACAAAACAAAATGGATATAAACTGTTGAATGAGAAAAATATTCACTCCATAAACTCATCCAAAGCAAAAGAAAATGTTCATAAATAAGCAAACAAAACCAGTATTGCACTTTCTCCAAAAACAAGGTCAAAATGACTCTATAATGTACCAGTACCACTCCTAATATATAATCTAGAGACTTAAAAATAACACAGAGAGACACATATTGCTGCCTTCTTTCCAAGCAAATAAACAAGTGTTCACTAGGGAAGAGTGAAAGTACAGACTGTGGTGCCTATATACAGCAGAATACTCAACTATAAAGAACAATGATGAGTCCACAAAATAGTTATGACATAGATGGACCTGGAAGGCATAATGTTACATCAAATATATAAGGATAAATATTGTATGACCTCTCTTTTTCAAGAAGACATGAATAAATAAATGTAGAAGGATCAATGTTCATTGGTGGTCACTAGGACTTAAGTGGCGGAAGAAAGATGGGCAATTTCTTCCAGGGTGATTTTAAATGCCTTTAAAACCCGAAAGGAGGGTCAACTATAATCGACTCGATGGGGTCTAAAAACATATATAGAAACTTTAGCTTTGTAGTTATACTCTGTCCTGTAGAGTCACTATGAGTGTCTGGTTGAGAAGTACCTATAGGTTTATGTGTAAGTACACATACATGAAAGCAGGCATATATATTCATTAATGACACAAATATATCTAGTGCTCAGGTGTTAATACAGCTTTTCTCAGTTGAAGGTTAGTATAATATTATCATGGAATAATTCAGTCAACTGGTAGAATGTGGTCATGTGATATGATCAGAGTTGACTCTAGACTCACAGAAACCCTACACACAACAAAACAAAACCTCGTCCTTTCCATGGTCATCCTCGTAACCTCCACCATGCTCAAGTCCATTACTGTACGTCACCTTGTCAATCATTCTCATTAAAGGTCGTCTCTTTTTCACTAACAACTCCACTTTTCCAAATGCAATGTTTTTTCCATGGATTTATGCTCCTGACAGTTGTGTCAAAAACAAATCAATCAAGTTTTACCATCTTTGCCTCAAAGCACCAGGTTCCGCAAGACAGACGTGTTCATTTTTTGGCAGTACTTTAGAACTTAGGAGAGATCCCTGGCAGCAGATTTCCCCAGTGCAGCACATATTTTGGTTTCCTGACTGCTACTACCAGGTATTAATCGTAGAGTCAAGTAAACCAGTATCACTGACAAATCCAATCTTTTCTCTATAATCATGATGCTGTCTACTGGTCTAGTGATAAGGATTTTTGTTTTCTTGATGTTGAGATATTGAAAGCTTCTGTCTTTGATCTTCTCCAGTAAGTACCTGATGTCTTCTTTACTTCCTGCAAAACAAGGTTTTGTCATCTCCATAATGAAGACTGTTGATGAACCTTCCTTTAACCTTGATGGCACTAATATTTACATAGCTCAGCTTCCCTAAGAATTTGCTTCTTGTTATTGTTGTTGTTATGTGCTACAGAGTCACCTATGACTCACAGCAACCATATGTACAACAGCTCTAAATCCTGCCCTATCCTGAACCAATCTCACTCTTTTTGACATACCTACTACCATTACCCCAGTTATTGTGTCAATCCAGCTCACACAGGGTCTTCCTCTCCTGCACTGTTCCGCCACCCTTCCAAGCATTATGTTCTTCTCTTGGCAACATGCCCAAAGTATATGAGACAGAGCATTTAAAATCCTTGCCTGCCAGTTCACTCCCCTCTCCGAAAAGGAAAAAGGGGGGGGGGGGTGAATCCTTGCCTGCAAAAAGCAACCTGATTTCACCCTCTCCAGGACAGACCTATCTGATCTCTTGGCAGAGTATGGTATGTTCAATACTCTTCTCCAGCATCACAGCTCATAGGCATCAATTCTTCTTCTATCATTTTTAGTCACTGACCAGCTCCATCACGCACAAGTAACTGTGAAGACCATGGCTTAGATCAGGCATACCTTAGTCACCTTAGTCTGGCTCTTCAGCACTCTGGAGAGGTCCCTGACAGCAGATTTTCCTAATGCAATTTATCTTTTGACTTCCTGACCATTGGTGCCAAATGTTTTAATTGTGGAGCTAAGCAAGCTGAAACTGTGAACAATCTCAATCTCTTCTCCATCTACCACGATGCTGTCAATCAGCTCCGTGGTGAGAATCTTTGTTTTCTTGATGTTGTGCTTCAATCCATGTTGAAGACTGCAGTCCTTGACCTTCTGAAGCAAATGCCTCAAGTGTTCCTCAGTTTCAGCAAGCAAAGCTGAGTCATCTGTGAAACACAGGTTGTTGCTAAGTCTTCCTGTAATCCTGATTTCACATTCATCCTCATAAAGTCCAGCCTCCCAGATGGTCTGCTCCACATATAGACAGACTAAAGAGGTATGGAGATAGGATGTATCTCTGACATTCACCTACCCTGATTTTGAACCATGCAGTGTTTCCTTGCTCTATTCTAATGACTGCTTCCTGGTCCGAGTATAAGTTGTGCACGAACACAACTGAGGGTGCTGGGACTCCCATTCTTCTCAAGGTATGCCACAATTCCTTGTGATCCACAAAGTCAATGCCTTTGCTTAGTCAATAAAACACAGAAACATACCTCTGGTACTCTATAACATTGTCTATAATGTCCCTAGTGCCACCACTATATACTTATTGAATAGGTATGGAGAAAACATACATACATATGGAATAAGACAGTTCACAAACATCCTGAAATGCATTCTAGAAAAGTAGCATCTGAGTCCTTAAAAGCTCAGGAACAGTCAACTAAGATACCTTTATACTGACACTAGAAGAAACAGATGGTGCCTAGCTACCACTATTGGTCATTCTGACCAGAGTGACACAAATCAGGCAGAGGAAATTGAAAACAAATATGTACCAGAATTCCAAATTTAATATTTTAAAAATAGACAAAAATCTAGACAAATTGGAAAAGCAGAGAGCCTGTGAGTATCTCCCTGAGAGATACTCTTTAAGCCTAAATTAAGACTTACCCCCCAGTACTGCCTTCTACCAAAGTTGCAAAATGACACAAAGACTATTAGCTATAAGATTGGTGCTTTAAAAAAAAATCACTATAACACTGAAAGATGAACAATTTTTTCAAGGCAAATATAAAAACAATGAATATGCAGGGAAGAAAAATGTTGATATATTCTGAAAATTTAACTAGTGTCATGAAATACTTACTGAAAATTTTAAATGGAAACCTAATTTGCTATGTATAAACTTCAACTAAAAACCTCAATTTGAAAAAATTAATATAATACATTCAACTATAATAAGGATGACAAAATATCAAAATGAGAAGGAATAAAATATTGACGTTCAAACTTATTCCATTTCAATCCTATCACTTTTACCTGCTTCTGCCTTTTTTGTTTTGTTTTCAGTACAGTGTACTATACTGATGATACATGACAAGATGGGCTCTCCAAGCTCCTCCCCTTTCTTGGGGAATTGATGGAAGCTGTGCCAAGGATGTGAGATTCTCATTGTGTGGGAAGATCGAGTTGGGGCAAGGAGGCATTGCTGACAGACAATCCTGAGAGAGTTGTCATCTTTTTCATGGTTCACATCCATCACAAACTTGGGGGCATCGGCAGAAGGAGCAGAGATGAATACCCATTTGGCACCACCGTTCAAGTGAGCTCCAGCCTTCTCCAAGGTTGTGAAGACACCAGTGGACTCCACAACATACTCAAAACCAGCATTACCCTACTTGATGTTGGTGGGATCTCGATTCTGGAAGACAGTGATGATTTTCCGACTGATGACCGGATTTTCCATTGATGACCACCTTCCCATTCTCAGTCTTGACAGTGCTGCTGAACTTGCCATGGGTGGAATCATATTGGAACATATAGACATGTCACTGAGGTCAACGAAGGGGATCATTAATGGCAACAACATCCACTTTGCTAGAGTTAAAAGCAGCCCTGGTGACCAGGCACCCAAAGCAGCCAAATTAATTTATTCCGACCTTCACCATCATGTCTTAGGGATGTAGCTGAGGCTACAAGAGAGGGCAAGCTGGATCTATGAGAAGCAGAGAGCTCTGTTTCCCCTTTTTTAACAGAAAGTTTCTTAGACTACAGTTCTCATTTGTAATCCAAATGTAACTGTGATACTCAAACTAAATCCATTCAATATGTCCACCTCTCAAAAAAGACCTTTAGGAAAAAAACATTATACTTTGGGCATGCTATCAAGTGTGGCCAGTCCTTGGAGAAGAATATCATGCTTGGGAGGGTGAAGGATCAGCACCAGAGAGGAGGACACTTGCTGACATTGATTGACCTATGTGATTACAGCAGTGGGTTCAGGTGTGTAGATGATTAGCTCAGGATAGGGCCATGTTCATAGCCATACTCATATAATCATTTAAAGTTGTACTCAACTCGAGAGCCCATCGTAACAACTCCTCTCTAAACCTGCTTTCTTATCTACCATGTTGTTGTTACATGCCATCGAGTCGCTTGCGACTCACAGTCAGTGACCCTGTGTACGACATCCCTAAACTCTGCTCTGTCCTGTGCCAATAGCACTGTCTCCAATACACCCACCCCGATTACCTGAGTCACTGAATCAATCCACCTCATAGAGGTTCTTTCCCTCCTGTGCTGTTCCCTCCACCCCCCCACCCCAAATATGATGTCCCTCTCCAAGGACCGCTCCCTCCTTACAACATGTCCAAAGCAAGTTAGACAGAGCCACAGAACCCTTGCCTTCAAGGAGCAGCCCGGTTTAAACCTTCCCAGGATGAATCTGTTTGTTTTCCTAGCTCTCCATCTATCCTCCTTTGTCACTGTCCAACTCTCTGATGCATAACAAGTGAGTGCAAAGACCATGGCCTTTGTATCAGACGAACTTTTAGTCTCCAGAAAGACACCATTGCTCTTCAGTACTTTGGAGAGGTCCCTAACAGCAGACTTTCCCATAGCAATGCGCCTTTTAATTTCCTGGCTGCTGGTGCCAAGACTGTTGACTGTGGAGCCAAGCAAACTAAAGCTGTGAACTATCTCAATCTCTTCACCATCCATCCTGATGCTGCCAATTGGTCCAGCGGTGAGAATCTTTGTCTTCTTGACATTGAGCCTCAATCCATATTGGAGACTGCAGTCCTTGACCAGCAAGCGCTTCAAGTCCTCCTCAGTTTCAACAAGCAGGGTTGCGTCATCTGCATAACGCAGATTGTTGCTAGATCTTCCACCAATCTTGACCCCACATTTCTCCTCAGGTTGAAAAGGTATGGAGACAGGACACATCCCTGGTGCCCTTCCCAATTTTGAACCATGCAGTGTTTCCTTGCTCTGTTCTGACGACTGCCTCTTGGGCCAAGTATAGGTTTCGTATTAGCATGATCAGGTCACAGTTTGTTATGATCCACACAGTCAAACGCCTTTGCATAGTCAATGAAACACAGATAGACATTCCTCTGGTATTCCCTGTTTTCAGCTAAGATCCATCTAACATTAGCTACAATATCCCTAGTACCACGGCCCCTTTTAAACCCAGTCTGGGCTTCTGGCAATTCTCTGCTGATGTGCTGTTCCAGTCATTTTGGATAATCTTCAGTAGCATCTTGCTTGCATGTGAAATCAATGATATTATTCTATAGTTTCCACACTCTGCTGGGTCACCCTTCTTTGGGATGGGAATAAATACAGATCTCTTCCAATCAGTTGGCCAAATGGTTGTTCTCCAGATTTCTTGGCACAACTTGGTGAGCACGTCCAGGGCAGCATCTATTAGCTGAAATATATCACTTGGTATGCCATCTATTCTTGGGGCCTTAATTTTTGCTATTTCCTTCAAAGCAACTTGAACTTCTTCGTTCATCACCATAGGCTCTTGCTCCTATGTTGTTTCATGAAATTCTTCTGTGTCTGCCAACCCCTTTCGATACAGTGACTCAGTATATTCTTTCCATCTTCTTTTAATACTTCTTGGATCATTTAATCATCTACCATAGCTATTAAAACAAGTAATACTTTCTATTATTTATATTTTAGTAACTGTTATTCTATGTGAAGTTTCAATATATTAGATCTACCTGAGTTTATAAATTCTTCACTAGTATACTCCTAAAAATGGGCTGGGGTGCAGGAAGTAATAAATAAGGCACCTAAAAATATTTTCATCAAAGCTGCTAACCAGGGGACGTCACAAACTTAATAAACTCAGGTTATCTCTTATCTAAAAAATTCTTCATATTGATCTTTTTTTTTTTTTGCATTCTAATCCTAGTTTATTCAATAAAATCCTTCCAGTCTACACAATAAGGTACAAACACAACAGTACCTAAACACTACAGTTACAAAACTCCAAACAGAAATGTTATAGCTCTGACTGTACAAAAGCAGACGAGTGGTTGATCTGAAGACCTCCTCAGTGATAGGTGTCCAGGTGTCCCAGAGCTGGCCTCTCCATTGATTTCAGAGAGAAGGGGGACAAGCTGTGTAGGGGCCAAACCATGTAGGGGGAACTTCTCACATCCATGATGGGGCAAGGGCTCCACTGCACGGTAGTGACCAAGTCATTGGGGGACACACAAACACACACACAAGAGCAGGCCTGACAAGACCGGTGACACAAATGTGCATGGTCTATCTTGAAGAGTCTCAACCAGGTCACCAGACTGTTTATGGAAAGGCAGGCTATGCCCTCAAGTTGGGTCACAAACTTCCCTGCACACCATTGGCCCTGCTATGGACAAACTCTGGAATTGATGATACCTCGTCTGCAGCCAGGCTCAGAGGAACAGTCTCAACTGCTATTTAAGAAGCCTGCCCCTGGGCAAGGAAGTCCCTTTCTTCTCCGTCCTCCTTTGGCTGGAAGAGTGACAGAACATGCTGGGACGGGACATTAAGTTATGGGGGCGAGGGGCTTCCGTAGCCCGGCTTTATCGGGAGGAGTTGGAGCTGGAGCGGCTCCGGTGGCGGCGGCCAGGGGACCGGGAGCGCTGGCGTACAGGGGACCTACGTCGAGGAGAGCGAGACCGTCTCCTCATCCTTGGGGGTGACCGTCGCCACATGGGGGGAGGTGGAAGCATCCTCCTGGGTGGGCTGAATCGTCGGGGGGGCGGCCTGGGCCAGGGTGCCAGCACAGCTGTGGCAGTGATCTCCTGGCAATCAATCTGTCCCCCATCCATGTGTTTTAGTGCCTTCTTGGCCTCATCCGGATTCTCAAATTCCACATAGGCGTAGCCTTTAGACAGGTGGGGGTGCATCCTCTCCACAGGCATGTCAATCATCTTAATTTTCCCATAGGTGGAGAAGATCTCCATGATGTGATCCTTGGTCACATTCCGGGTTAGTCTGCCAATATGCACTTTGGTAGGCTTTGGGGAAGGACTCCGCCTCTTCCGTTCCTTTTCATCTCTTTTGGGAGGTTTGGATTTGGAGTGGGAGCGCCGCCTGTTGTCATGTCTGCGACGGGCTTGGCGAGCCGGAGGAGCTGCTGGAGCTGGAGCTGCGGGACGTGCTGGAGCTCCCAGAGCGGCTGGATGCTGAGGATGAGCTGGAGCCACTGCTAGAGCCGGTGCTAGAGGTGGAGCCTGAGCTAGAGGTAGAGCTGGAACGAGACCTGGTGCTGCTGCTGCCACTGGATGCACTCCGTCTCTTCCGGGTCTTGTCCCGGCCACGGTCCTTCTCACTGGACTCCTTGGTGGCCCCCTTGTCTTTAGAGCGGTCCTTGGACTTCTCGTCAGAGCGGTCTTTGCGCTTGGTTGGAGAAGGAACCCTAGTGCTGGACCTTTTATTATTCTCTTTGACTCCTAGCAAGCTCTTCCTTTTTCACTCCTGACAAATCCATTCTCCCCTTCCTTCTGGGGTGTTCAAAGCAGCAATGGTGGCCTCACTGATCTGAACTCTCACTTCTAACTTGAGTCTGAGAAACGATCCCTAATCGATTGCAATTTACGCCAAAGAGAAGCAGCTCGTTCCACCAGGCCGCGACCACCATTGGGGGCTGAGAAGCAGCCTGGCTCCAGGATACCTCCCGCCAAGACAGGTGAATGGCTCGCGAAGCGCGGATGGGATCGGATTCCTCCAACTTACATCTTCCCGCCAACACCGCCACCTCCAGTTCTCCTCCGTCGCCAAGGCTCATATTGATCTTTATTACTACTTGAACTGAAAGTGATACCCAACAAGCTTCTTGTTATATGACACGAAGTTGACTTACAGTGACCCTATGAACAACAGATCTGAACCCTGTCCTATCCCTGTGCCATCTTCATCATTTCTGACAACTTGAGAGAAACTGGAGAGTATTCAGCTGAGTGAAGTAACTCAGTCTCATAAGGACAAACATTGTATAATACCACTAGTGCAACAATAAGATAGCTCATACAACATATATGGGGACCCAAGAGGAAAAGGGGTGGGACCCAAGAGAGAAAGCAGTGGAAGCAGAAGGGGACAGGTAGGGGGCAAAACCACAGGGTTGCACAATTTGGTGGGTGGAAGAATGGGGTGAAGGAAATGGGAAGGATCTGGTAGGAACGTGAAAAGACAATGTAATGGTGTGCAAGGTCCAATGGTGATTAATTTTAGAAAACATAATGCATGGAAATGACTGTATGAAACACAATGTCAATGAAGAATACAGTGTAACACAAATGTATATGAACTTTGTATGCAAATCAATAAAAAAAGAAAAATATTCAGAGGGGAGCTTACAGCAATAAATGTCTACCTGGGGAAAAAATATGCTCTGTAACAGGGTTACATGTCCAACAGATATAATCATTAAAAATTCTATAGAAAGTTATATCCTGAAACATATGGTATCAACATGAGTCAGAAAGATTCTGTGAAAACTTTTATTTTAGGGTTCAACTTAATAGGATACACACAAAGGAATGGAGAGTCACTTCTTAATATACGCTTATTCTCACTGAATAAAAAAAATTACCTGTCCTGATCAAAGTGTCATTTCCAAACCCAAATCCCTGTCTTTTAACACTTTTTACCAAGGATGTGTAGTTGAACTTATATACTAGTTCTAAGAAATGTCTTACACTTACTATTTAGATAGTAAGCTCCTTGAGCAGACGATCTATATTTGGCTTATCATGTAACAATCATTCAAAAACCATCAGTTCCATGAATGAATCATTAAATGGTTCCATGGACAATCATTCAGAAACCATTAGTTCCATGTATATTCAATATAAACTATGAATTCAGAGGCACTGCAAATCCTATCTTTAAACTCTAACTGCTTAACAATTCCAGACATGTCTAGACCCTAAAATCAACTAGGACCAATCTGATAATAATCTTATACATCAAGGACATACATAGTATTAAAAAGTAAGCCTATGTAAGTAAAAATTAAAAGGCATTTATAACTATAAAACATTACAAAACAGCTGCCAGTTTTGCTGAGTGTGAAAAAGAGACCTGTCACATTTACTGAGTTAGGTGAACCTGAGAATCCTTATATTAAAAGAAACTAGACTAACAGAAGAACTTCTACAAGCTTGCCTGTCATAATTTAAAAAAAAAAAATAAAAAAATTTCTCTTAGCTGGAAATATGCAGGTTGCTAGAAGAAGTCACTAAGGAAACTTTCATCTCATATATACCCAATTTTCTGTACTTACATAAATTCTTAACCAGTTTAGCAGGCTGTAGATGTACCTAAAGCTTTAAAGAAAGTACCAGTTAAACAGATGGGCATATTTTAGTACAATTCTTAAGAATCTCTTTTGCTGTATATACACACACCTTGTAGGAAGCACAGCCGAGACAATGGCACAATGGGAACCCACGGGTTCAGCCCAATATTGGGAGGAACCACTACATAACAGGTTGCTGATGAAGCCTCTCTTAATAGTTAAAATTCATAATAAATTCTGGAACTGTATTAAACTCATCTTTGATTCTCTAGCATTTAATAAACTGTACCTAGCTGCAAAAGGTAGTAAATGGTATTTGTTCAGTCTGTATTTCTTGAGGAAACTGAAAATAAAAGCATTCATTCGGAAACCTTCATTCTTGAAATGCTATGCCCATCCTACAAAATGTCAATGTTATCAACAGCAGTGCTGTGCAGTATAATAGTTAAAACTAAGGATTAAGACCACCCTGTTCAATTTCAGCTTGGCCTCTTTCATCACTAATTAGCTAACATTTGGGCTAATTAATAAACAAGTCTAAGTTCTTGATTCCCTTCTCTTTTAGAATAATAAAATTGTTAAAAGGGGGATGGGAAATATTTAAAAGAAATCAGTCAGTTTTAAACACAGACTGAAGAATAGTAAGTAATCAGTATGGTGGATATAAAGACTAAATGCTAAGAAACAAATGTTTTAGTATTACCCTTCACACTCAGCAAAACAAAAACTCTTGCTACATTTTAGATGAAGCAAGAAACATTTAGATGTTCTTTCCAGTATTTCTAGGAAAGTGATATATGCTACTTTTGTGTATTTGTATATTCTAAAATAGTCAGGTGAATTCCTAAAGTAACAGAGCCAGTTATATCAGCTAAACCCAAAATCCTAATGACAAAAATTGAAATTTTAAACCTATATTCATCATAAAGAATAGAAACTACAAAAGAGACAGGCAAGATGAATACTATGTATGACAAAAAGAATATACTAGCTTAAGTTCCAAAGCTACAATTTCTAGGACTCAGTGTGCTCGGTGTGTCAGAGGGATGAAAACCCCTGATAATTAAGGCTACTAAAAACAGTAACAAAAAGATACTTGCCCAAGTTTAAAGAAAAGAGAGAAAGAAGCAGGTTCCAAAGCACACAGATACCTAGGAGACTACCCACAGAGAGTCCTCTTTTACAGCAAGTATCTAATACTTCCTGCAAAGTCTGTGTGTTAGAAAATCATTAAACGATCTTCAAATATTAGGATAAGGAAATATAATTAGTAAAACCTCATTATCCACCTGGAAGATCCTTTATAAGTATGTTGTATCTATTATATTTTGTTGGATTCTATCATATATGTATTTGGAAAATTTGTAAAGGAAAGGAAAAAATCATTTTTTCAAATGTTAACATTAAAAAGTGATTACAAATCAAGTTTTGCTGCCTTTAAGAACACTAAAACTCTACACAGAAGCACAAAAAGTGGTCTGTTTCAAATTACATTATCACTAAAGCAATCCAGACGCAAACTGTTATCAACTCGGCAATGGGGAGATAGATGGAAGGAACAAAAGGTATGTTAGGAATGAGGGATTAGGGTACAGATCAAAATAAATGGTCTGAGTCTTAGACTGTTTTTAAATAAATAGGATTTGAGAAAAGAAAAAAAATGCTTCAAAGAGAACTGTATACTGAAAGGGTTAAAAAGATCTCAAGTTCTTACAAAGACACACACACACACTGTCTCTAATGTACTTAAAGTTGTCTTATTTTTGCCTTACAAATTAACAATTTTTTAAAACTATAAAAATCAACACCAAACGTTGAAAACATTTAGAAAGCCTGTGTTTATAAAAGGAAGGAAACTGGTAAAATTAAATCACAACCATTCATTTCATAATCATCCCATTTTTATATTATTTCACTCATCATTACACTTGTGAAGACTATATATAATTTATCACACAGATACAAAATCTCTAAGCTTCTCCCTACCTTAGGTTTTTAGTCAAAATGAATGCAAACAATCACGTGGGATTCAGCCAAGCAGTGACGTTAAATTCTGCTCTGTCAGAAGAGAGCATCTGTCAAGCCCACATTTAAACTGCTGCCTGCCTGTGCAGCAGCTGAGGAGCCGTGGATTTCAAATTATAGACTAAAACCCCAGAAAAACTGCTCAGAAATCCTTCCTGCAGCTGCTAGGCAACTCTAAAAGACGAGAGGTAAAACCTATCCTTTTCCAATACAATCGAAGAACTACATTCTAGCTCTGGCCGTTTTACATTACAGCTCAGTGTTATTACTAGAAATATGGATACTAAGAAGAGAATACAGCACTGCATTGTCCAGCCTGGAAAACAGCAGATGTAAAAAGCTTCAATGCATCAACTGACGGGAAGAGTCGACAGTGCTCCACACAGAACGGACTACAGCTCTTTTGTTTAAAGAAAGGAAAAATGAAAGAAAGGAAAAACCTCTCCAGACTAGGACCTATATGAACAAGGAGGATAACTCCAAGACAAGCGGACAGATGGACACTTTGGATACTGTGAAAAGCAATCGCAGGAGGCAGACTGTTGGGGGATGTGCTCATGTTCGATAGCATCTTTTTTTGCTGAAGTGATGGCGTGCCAAAAGTATTTTCAGTGGGCATAATCCTCTCACCATAAATGGCCTGACCAAGGAAGGTAAGTTGAAACCTATGTGTGATAGTCACTTAAACCTCTGTTACCTTTTTTTAATAGCCCTAATACTAACAGCTCATAAACAAGTTCATATAATTCACTGTACTTGAAACTAAGAAAGGCTTTCTAAAGATATCCTTTAAAATTTGTCATTATTTAGAAGACAAGCTATTATATTCAGTTAAATGTGTAGCTTGAAATCACTCTGGGTTACAAATGTATGGGGTGGGGGTGGGGGCAGACAAATAGTAACAAGAGGAGCTTAAAGGATCTCTAAGAAATTAAAACTTAAAAAAATTCTGTAACCCTCTAAAGGAAACACAGCAACCCCTTACCAAATTGGGTCAAACTAAATTCTTATCTAGTAAATTAAAACACTCTCTTTAAAATGGCTATCAAAAGACAATGCCATGAAATTGCATTAAATAGTATCAAAGGTTATTTTAATATTCATAGCATTTCTCCAATGACCTTTTTAATTTTTAAGCGCAATATTTATAGCCATTATTTAGTAGCAAAATTTTCCTTCCAATATCTACCCACCTAAATAAAGAAGATAATGAAAAAAGCCTACAAGAAGTATCAACAAATTTTAAGTCTCATCTAGCTAGCAGAATACAGACAGGAAAGCAATAATATAGCATTGAATAAAGCAGTTTGAGTTTATTCCCTGTTCACCACCCGAGCAGATTCGCATGTCAGTATAGTGTCCATGAACACAACTTTAAACAAAGAGATATCAAGAGCTGCTAAAATTTCCTACCTGAAGTAGTGTGCTATTAAGTAGCATAAACAGTCAAATCTAAATGGTTCCTACTGATAATTTAAAAGCTGAAATGTAAAAATCGTAATATGAAAATACTGTTTTATACAAATATCAGTAAAGAGAAATACAAGGTCAAAAATTAGATATTAATGTAGCTACAATATTTCCAAGTAACAATAAGTAGTAACAAACTACAAATCACTCTATGTGTTAGCAGTGATAAATTTAATAAAGTATTATAACAACAATCAGTCAGAACAGAAAAAAAGAACACAAAACTCTAAAATTTTTACAAATCTTAACCTAGTTTGTTTTCCTCAGTCCACACAATCACTCAATATCTTACTGCTTTAGTAATAGCAATTGGGAGTATTTTTACTGACACATATAACCATTCCATTCCATTCCATTCCTAAATTAATGGTTAAAATTAAACAAGTCTATTAAATTATATTACTAGTATATATGACCTACTCTCATGCATAAATCATGAATACTTATTCTAAGAAATACAGAATTACTCTAAGAAATAGACAGTATTTTCACAAGTTTTAGATTCTTAAGTCCCTCTTAGTGCTTTTTACCTTTCAATGTTAAAGTCACCAGCTAGACATTTTTTTTATAAGCTAAATATCTCAAAAGCCTATTTTTAATCTTAAAAGATAACAATACTGTTAAAAGTGATAAAAAGTGATTGTATGAGTACACCAAACAAGTGAATCACATTTTTACAGTAGCATTCTACTCATGAATGTCAAAACATAACTAAATACATATTAATAACCTGAAATTATCACCATGACACAGATAAATAACTTTGAATATTATTATCCTGTAAATATAAAATCCCAAAACTATTCTGGCAAGCTACAAATATTTTAATCTTGTCTTGTACTCATTTTCAAGACTTGAAATACAACAGGAACTGAGAATAATTTCATTTTTTAGTACAAAATAGCTACTTTACTTTTACTTCCTTATTAACTGAAAAGTGCTAAGTGCCTGAAACATTTTGAAAACTTTGAAAAGATGGACCAATACATTTCTTTTATCAATAGGAGATTAAAAAATAGGTATAGAAAAGTCTTGGCGTCCTGACATTTACAAACTAACAACATTGTAATAGTTAAGATGGATGGTGATATCACTAGCAATAAGAAGAAAAATTACATTAGGAACAAAACCTATGCATTTATACTAGGTTACAATATACAATAATTGGCTTCCCGTAACACTGAAATATTCTGGAGCTACTGCTATGTTGACCTTATCTTCATCCATTCATTCCTTTATTGAAACATTGAAATATTTCTCATATTTAATGTTCCTTAAACTAACACATTTACACATTAAAAAGAATAACTGAACTTAAATCAGATTCCAAGGATTATAGTAACAGAAAGCTGATAAACTTAGCTTTGACATGTTTAAATTCACACACTCTCACACACACACACACACACACACACACACACACACACAGTCTCTCTCTCTTTCTTTCTCTGAACCTTATTTCTATTAACCTGCGGAGGATGATGGTGAGGGTATATCAATATTCTCTACGAAGTAGCTCTTTTGAAAATAAATACTTAAAAATAGTTTTCCTTGTTTAAACAGAAAGTCATTATTTACAAGTAAGAAAAGAAAAAAGTGAGTCTCAAAATCAGGACATTCATCTCTATTACTTCAACTTAGCTGATAGTAAAACTACTACATTTTACAGGTATAATCAATAGCTTTGGTCTTCATTCTAATGTTGTGAAATTAAATTTATGTAAATAAAAATGCTAATAAAGAAATTTGTTTTTCAAAATCTCAAGCTCTAAATAGCCAATTATAAATCTTAAATTTTTTTATATCTGAAACAATGTCATTTCAGAAATTAGAAATCATCAAATACTGATGCCTATACTATTACAGTTTAGAAATTTGTTCAAATTCCCACCCACTTGCTCCTCCTAGTGGCTGTTACCAGAATAGTAATAGTTTCATTCATACAGACCTAAAATTTTTAAAATCAGGAGCTTCAAAATATGTAACATTATACATATGCTTTTCTGCTATAATTATTTAATTATATGACTATCCACAGTGACACAATTTTCTTAAACTAGTTAAATTTCACATAGAAGTTATGCAAATCTCTTACTAACCATTCATCTTTAAATACAAAGGCTACAAAACACAGGTACGCATATGCTTAATTTTAAATAAACATTCCTATATGATTTTTTTATTACTGGCTATATAGTATTGCTTAAAGAAAAATCATTTTTATAGTAACAAGTTGAAAAGTACAATTTATATTTTACTGGTTCTTTCCCAAAATAATTTGTTTGGGGTAAGCTTCTCACTCACATCCCAGCCCTAACACTTTGATTGAGGGAAAACACTAAGAACAAATACGAAATAATTTTTAAAAGTTTAAATAATAGGTTGAAACACCTTGTTCAAAGATAACATACTAGTTAGCTGCTATCACTAACTTCTCAAACAGCACAATCATCTCTTGAAAATCTAAGGTACACTAAGTGATGTGCAATCAAAAGCTCTAGCAAACAAGTTGTCTACATGTACATATGAAAAATATTGTCCAAAATTTTAGTTACTAGATATAATAGTAGTTACTTGCAACATATTGTAGAGAAACTGGAAAAAAGATTGTTCAAAGTAGTTCTCTGTTCACCTAAGACAAATGACAGTGCTCTGTCAGAGCCCTAGATAATTAAAGAGAACTGCTTGTTGTATTTTAAAATGAATCTTACATTAAAGGAAGGAACCTCTGAATATCTCATATTTTAAGTGTAAGATTAAAATTAGAAAAGAATCCTTAAAAGTACTCATCATTTATTCCTGTCTAAAACTCCTGCACTGAAGTTACTGGACCCTGAAAATTAATTTTGACAGGTGCATCTTCTCATTGACTTTTTCAACACAGTAGGGGCCAATGGAAACATGCCAAGTGGTGTACTGTGACTAACAGAATTCTGCCATAATCAACCTTGCACCTTCTGTCCCACAACTGATACATGACCATTTTACAAAAAAAGGCCACTGACTGTGCACCATCCCACTAATGTTATGTCAAATCAATTTTAATTAATGCCATTAAATTTTCCATCTGTTCTCAAGGCTTTTTTTACATGGCATCTTTAAAGAATCTATGAATAGTTTTCTCTTACATGTGCATATAACTTTTAAATCTCAAGTCGAAGTACAAATGGCCAGAGCTACTGAGCAATAAAATAAGTAAAAGAAAATTAACTCATAATTTTTTTTCAGTGTTCCTTTTGTCAGAAAGTTTTCTTTTTCTACACGTTAGTAATTTTATTAAGAAAATGAAAAATTATAAGCTTCATTTCTGGGTTACTATATCTTCACAGCTTAATGAAACTTCATTGGAATTTTAAAATATTTGGTATTTTATAAATTTTTATGTTTCATCTTTGTAGAATGACTGCGAGGGACACAACGTGAAAGAATTAGAAAATGGTTACCAAAGAACAATACTGATTCAGGAAAAGAAAATAACATTTTCAGCCATTATCTCACATTCCATTTTTGGATATTTACAACATGCTTCAGTGGAGGAGAAGATACTGCTGCTTTGCAAAGATGACCTGGAATACCAAAAGATCTCTGTTCCGTACCCATCTTATTGGAGTACTTTCTCTAGTGTTTCTTTTTGCTATGTTTTTATTTTTCAATCATCATGACTGGCTGCCAGGCAAAGCTGGATTCAAAGAAAATCCTGTGACATACACATTCCGAGGATTTCGCTCTACAAAAAGTGAGACAAACCTCAGTTCCCTACGAAACATTTGGAAAGAAACAGTCCCTCATACATTGAGACCTCAAACAGTCACTAACTCCAACAACACAGACCAGTCACAAGGAGTTACAGGGTTGGAGAATACGCTTAGTGCCAATGGAAGTATTTATAATGAAAAAGGTACTGGACATCCAAATTCTTATCATTTCAAATACATTATCAATGAACCTGAAAAATGCCACGAGAAAAGCCCTTTTCTAATACTACTCATAGCTGCAGAACCTGGGCAAATAGAAGCCAGAAGAGCTATTCGGCAAACTTGGGGCAATGAAAGTCTTGCACCTGGTATACAAATCACAAGAATTTTTTTGTTGGGAATAAGTATTAAGCTTAATGGCTATCTTCAACGAGCAATACTAGAAGAAAGTAGACAATATCATGATATAATTCAACAGGAATACTTAGATACATATTATAATTTGACCATTAAAACACTAATGGGCATGAACTGGGTTGCAACATACTGTCCGCACAGTCCGTATGTTATGAAAACTGACAGTGATATGTTTGTCAACACTGAGTATTTAATACATAAGCTACTGAAGCCAGATCTTCCTCCCAGACATAACTATTTTACTGGTTATTTAATGAGAGGATATGCACCCAATCGAAACAGAGATAGCAAGTGGTACATGCCACCAGACCTCTATCCAAGTGAGCGCTACCCTGTCTTCTGTTCAGGAACTGGTTATGTTTTTTCTGGAGATCTGGCAGAAAAGATATTTAAAGTTTCTTTAAGTATCCGTCGTTTGCACTTAGAAGATGTGTATGTGGGGATCTGTCTTGCCAAGCTAAGAATTGATCCTGTACCCCCTCCCAATGAATTTGTGTTCAATCACTGGCGAGTTTCTTATTCAAGCTGTAAATACAGTCACCTAATTACCTCTCATCAGTTCCAGCCTAGTGAACTGATAAAATACTGGAACCATTTACAACAAAATAAGCACAATGCCTGTGCCAATGCAGCAAAAGAAAAGGCAGGCAGGTATCGGCACCGTAAATTACACTAGAAAAGATAAACTTTTCCCCCCAAACATGCAATCTGTAAATATTACTAAAAGCATGTATAGTTAAAACCGACTACATGGCTAGAACAAGTTTTAGTTAAAATTCATCACATGAAGGAATTAAAAAAAATATTTTTTTAATTTCTGAAGAGGGAAATTTTGAAAACATTATATAACAAGAAGGTATCTCAAAAAATCCATTTCCAATGTGTAAGGGAATTTTGTGTATTAACATGCAATAACAAGCATGCATACATCAATGGTCCAACTCTTATTACATGGGTCAACAAAATATATTTCTATTTTCCATGTAAATTCTACTTCAAAAATTGGAGGCTTTCAAAAGGTCCTTCATTTTAGATTTAATTTTATGTTAAGACAATTAAATGTGAATGAAACACTGCAATCAATTCTAAGGAAATATTTTCATTTTGCAAAGGAAAAGTTTGACCTTGTTATTATAGTTTTAAAATTATTTTCCATGCAATCTGATTTATTCCACAAATGCATTTCTAAAGTTCAAATGCTTCACCAATGCTGTTGTCATTTAAGTATTTACTCCTTAAAGACAATTGAGATACTCATTTTAATTGCTTTTATTAATATATATATTGGGGAAATTTATTTTGACGTGATAAAATGTGAATATAAATGTGTCTCAGGCTCAAGATTTTATAAAATAAGCTATTAAATGTTTCAAACGAGACAGATTTTGTTTCTTCTTTGATGTTAAGGGTCAAATTAGTATTTCAATTGGATCAATTCATGCACTCTTAAGAGTACAATCAATTAAATTTGAGTGTATCTGACTATAAAAATACATTTATTCTTCTAACAAAAGCAAAAGTGAGGCACAAAGAAAATTGTATTTTTCAAAAAAGTAAAGAGTGCAGCAGCAATTTCATTCAATACACTTTAAGATGCATGTCTGCCAAACTGCAACATATGGGAAGTTTATTTCCTAACAGCAGGTGTACACATGCCAGCACTTAATCATTTTATGGCACCTATTTCTCTGTTTGAGTGCCAAGTTTACAGAACTGTAGTTTACATTTCATAGATGATAAATATTCTACATAATTAAAATCCTTTTTTGGGGGGAGAATTGGGGGAAATCACAAATGTTTCAGGGAACACTTGATTCTAGGATGAACACTGTAAGTGATGCACCTTTACCAAGTTTTTGGGTTTTTTAATAATAAAAAAAAGGTAAACAAAATCTTTACTGAGTGTTATGCTACAAATACTTTCAGAGTAATTTTGTTTGGCTCCATCAAGAAGTATTAGTTCATTAACTTTAAAATGGTGTCCCTGTTTTAAACAACTATATTAATTTATCAATCTTGACTCAGTCAGGATATCATTTAATTTTCAAGTCATCTTTAGAATTCTTGGTCTTGTTTGTACAGATAAATAAGTCACTGGAACAGAGCAGTACTATTAAAGTTCAGAATCCTAGAAATTATTTAAGTACTTAAAATATATTATGTGGAATTTTGAGTTACACTTAATTTAGCTCCCATTTTCAAACCGGTAGCCTGTTATAATCTATATTCAGTAATTTTGAAACTTGACCTATGTAACACACTCTAGCTATATTGGTTCAAGTACATTTTCCACTTCATTTATTCCACAGGATTAGCAATGATTAGAATTACTCTATCAAATCACATAGGATAATACCAAATTAGTTAAGCAATTTGATAAAAGACAGTTAAAGGCCTTCCCTCAGTGTACAGTAATACTAATCTATATATATTTTACAGTTTATAAGGGAGTTGGGTAGTCTAATGCATAAATTGTGTATACAGAGACAGACCAAAGTGGTTTTTGTCCAAATTATTACTATTATTATAGTAAAGAAAATTTCAAATAGAGCACCTTTTCTTATTTAAAAAAAAATAGCTTAGACAGAAGCAATTCTAAACAGACTCCTAAATTCCTCAGGCATAAATTTAAAATCATTTCTTCATTCTTAATAATCAACAACTGACCCAATTCATTACAATCAAGTTGGAACCAATGTGCAGTTGACCTTTCAATGAGTTTCAAAGGCTGTGAACTGTACAGGAGAAGACTGTCCATCATTATTACATGGAGCAACTGTTGAATTTGAGTTTTCTGCCTTTAGGTTAGCAGCACAACTCCTCATTTACTAGGTCAGTAAAGCTGGCCTATTTTGAGCAATCTGTAAAAATAACAACAGTTATTTTGAGTAGTAATCTAAAATCTGCATTCTTTTCTTTTTCCTTGTTGTGTACTGTCGAATGTGATCGAACTGGCATAGGAGGAGACTGCCACCTCCTTCTTCAGGAGAGCATCTGGTGGATTCAAACCATGCGCCTTCAGGATTACAGCGCAGCTTCTTGCCACTAGGCCGCCAGAATTCCTTTTAATCCTGCATTCTTGAAGGACAATGAATCAGGGAAACATCTTAGTCTGCCGTAAATTTTCATTTTTAAAGAAATACTGTATTATTAATTTATTTCCACCTTTCATTCTCAACAATTGATTAATAGCTTGAGCAAAATAAGTTGCTATTTAAGTATCTCCTAAAGTATTAATTGAGCCATTTCATGACCAGTGCTATGTAAAAAAGGTTTATGTATGAGCAAATAAGTTTAAGTGACAGCACCCCAGATGTGGGGGGAATAATTTTACCTTTCAGGGAGTATCTGGACAAGCCCCACTCATCTTCCCTCAAGCACACTGTAGTTATAAACCTTACTGCTCTGAAGATACTATTTTTCAAAGGAGGTAGAAAAATTTACACACACACATACACAGAGAAATTTTTGCTTTGCCTCTAGCACACACACTCCTAAAAAGGCTTTAAAAAGTACAATTGGAGCTAATACATTCAATTGACTCAATCTCTTAATTTGAACTTTCCAATTTTCAACTGAATCTGGTAGTTTCAACATTTATATTTTGCATAGTATTCTCATTAAAAAAGAAAAACAGATGATCAAGACCATTTAAAAATACTAAAATATATAAAACTAAAACAAATATATAAAATCATAAATTCATATACTTACAAATGAATATGAAACTAAATGCTATAGTAATACACATAACATGATAAAAATACTATTTATTATTTGCTTCACTGTCAGCATTAAATTACTATGAAAACACATCTTAACATTTTATATTATAATATAGAAAACAAAAAACAATCAGTATGAAATTCAGGTAAGGGGAATTTTCAACTGTACTCAAGGTATGAAATAAACTAAAATTACATTATAACCACTTTAATACTTTCTCTAAAGGAATTTAATAAGGTTATTCTACTTGTATTTTTTTTTAATCCTCAGAAAATACTAAAAGGAACTGCCATAAACTTTGTTTGTTAAAATTTCATTTCTGCACAAAATTAGATACTATTTTATGATTTAAAAATAGTTTTCAAACTAATTTCCTCAGATGTCTTAATAATAAGCAAATTTAAGAGGTTAGCATTTGAGTCCTGTATGCAATTAAATTGCAGCTGCACTTTTATGTTCTAAAATGAAGAAGTTCCACTTTAAAGCTGTTTTTTAAAAAAAATTTAAAAATTAAGAGTTATTCTCAACAGAACCTGAAATAAAATGCGTATGACTAAAGAAAAAAATAATCTCCTCCTGTATGATTTATAGCCTCTGTAAACAATGGAGGGTCAGCTGTAAGTTCTACCTGGATGGTACAAACAACACAGAAAAGGAGACAGAGGAGGAAGGCTGTTATTTACTTATTCTATGTCTTACTCACTCACATACTGCTGACTTATGAATGACCAGTCTCTTTTTCAGAGGCTAAAAATTGTAAGGGCGAAAAAACAACCATCTTTCTTCTAACTAGCACTATATAACAGGACTGCTTTCTGTGTCAAGGAAATCCTAAAGAATTAAGTGAGTCAAAGAATTAAGAAATTATAAAATCATTCAGAAATAGTAAGTTGGCCAAAATCTCTGTAAACATTCATTTAAAGTATTAAAATTAAAAAAATTTTAAACATAGTCAATTGGGTAAAGGGAAAGGCAATATATATATACGTACAATAAGGGTTTCATTAGGCATTGTACAAAATTTATTAGTCAATTCTAATTAATGTTATGAGGAAGCTCTTTGGTAAGGAGCTGTGCTGTCAAGCAACTGAACAGTACACAGTTTGAATGCACCAGCGGATCTGCAGGAGAAAGATGGACAGTCTCCTCCATGACACATCTTGCTGTGTATGAAGACAGAAATAACTCATGGATGACCCTCTAGACAGTTTTCAGAGGCAATTAATCACAAAGTACCAAGACTACCCATCTTTCTCCCATGGAGAAGCTATTGAATTTAAACTGAATTGAGTTGACAGCATAACTCCTTACCACTAAGCCACCTACCTACTGGAGAATCAGTTATGTTCAGTTCAGCTCCAACTTGACCATACAAAAGAACACTGCTAAATATTTTAATGTGGGGATAAGGAGACTAATTGATAATACAGTGTAAAAGAATAGCAAAGTACAAAAGCAGATAAAATCAAACATGGGGAAAAAAAACAGGTAGAAAACGAACTCCTAAATAACCAAAGTGTGTATTATACTAAAATTAAAGGAAAAAAAATAAAATTATAAATTGAAAAAAATGTCTAGAGAAACTGACATTAAAGTAATACACATCACAGAAAAAAAAAAGCTCTTACAGAGCTGTTAAATGAAACTTGGTATTCCAAAAATAACCTGACTAGAAGGTATAGATGAAATTACAACTAGTAATGAAATCATTTAGTAATAAAATCTATTCAGCCCACAAGTTGTCATATAAAGATGCATGTTAGAAACTGTTTCATCTTGACCTATTTAATGGGAAATTTTGTAAAGTAATGGGTCTAATGTCTATCTGTGTCATTGACTATGCAAAGGCATTTGTGTGGATCACAAGTTGTGGCTAACCTTGATGAAAATGAGAATCTCAGAACACTAGATTGTTCTGTAAACTAGAATGGTTATGTAAAACCTGTATTTGGAACAGGAGTCAATCATCAGAACAAAGAAAGGAAAACACTCCATGGTTCAAAAGCAGGAAAGGTGTACACCAGGGGTGCACCCTATCTCCATACCTTTTCAACCTATATGCAGAACAGATTATCCAGGAGACTGGACACTATGAGGAGGAATATGGCATCAAGATTGAAGGAAGACTAATCAACAACCTGCATTATACAACAACCTACCTAGCTTGCGGAAACGGAGGAGGACCTGATGCATTTGCTGCAGAAAGTCAAGGACTGAAGTTTTCAATATGGACTGAAGTTCAACATCAAGAAAACAAAGATTCCCACCCCTGGGCCAACTAGCAACATCATAATATATGGAGAAAAGATTGAGATTGTTAACAGCTTCAGTTTGCTTGGCTTCACAATCAACACTCTTGGTAACAGCAGTCAAGAAATAAAAATAAGAACTATACTGGGAAAATCTTCTGTCAAGAACCTCTCCGAAGAATTGAGGAGCAAAGATATCAGTCTGGAGACTACTGTACGCCTGATCCAGTCTAAGGCCTTCACAATTATTTGATATGCATCAGACTTGATATGCAGCTGGACAATGATTAAGGGACCAGTCCTTAGAGAAAGACATATTTGGAATGGTGGAGGGCAACACAAAAGAGGAAGCCCTTGGATGAGATTAATTGACTCAGTGACAAGAAAAGTAGGGGGTAAGTGTGTTAGAGACCATTAAATTGGCTAAAGATAGAGCACAGTTCAAAACTGTCATACTTTGGGTTACCACCATGAGTCACAAGGGACTCAAGAGCATATAACAACAACAAGCAATAATAAGTGCCATGGGCACAAAATTGATCATGGCAGTGTAAACTGGTTCAGTCTTTCTGAAAAATAACTGTAAAATATTTAACAAAAGCCTCAAGTAATTGGCTCACTCCTAAAAAAAAATTGTTGTTGCTGTTGTTGTTATATGATGTTGAGTTACCATCAATGACTCAAAGTGACCCTATGAACGAAAGGTCTGAGCACTGTTTGTACATAAGAGTTTGCAGAGGTAAGCCATTTCAGAAGTAGATACCACTCCTGTTTCCAGGCTTCTTTTAATCAGGAAGCTCCAGCAAACACTGTCCATGGAGTAACCATTATCACATTTGGCACATCAGTGTCACAGTGTTCAGCATCACAGCAACCACGAGTAATCTCTGTACAGCAATGCACAGAATGCACAGACCAGTGCTATACCACCTGGAAAAATTGTTTGACAGAAAAACAATTCAAACCAGGCCTGAGGGCAGCAGATTAAAATCACCCACCTTCGGCTTGGTAGCATAACTTTCTGTCCACAAGGCCAACGTAATCTAGAAACATATTAAATAATTTGTGATGGTTCAACTATGAAACAGTATTCTTATTTTTGTTGGGTGCTGTAGAGTCAAGTACAATTCCTAATAACCCTATGAACAGACCTGGACCTTGTTTTATCCTGCGCCACCCTCACAATCTCTGAGCCTATTGCTGCAGTCAATCCATTAGGCTGACAGTCTTCCTCTCTTCTGCTGACCTTCCACCTTTCCAAGCATGATGTCCGTTCCCAAAAAACAGTCTCTTCTAACAACATTTTTACAGTATATGAGATGAAGCTTTATTATTTTTGCCTCCAAGGAGCAGTGTAGCCATAATTTTTCTAAGACCTATCTGTTCTTTTGGCAGTCCTAAGGATATTCAGTACTCTTTTCCAACAGTAGAGCGCAAAAGCATCAGTTCTTCTGTCATCCTTTTTCATTATTCAACTCTCAGATGTACAGTAAGTAACTGAGATGTACAGTAAGTAAAAACCATTGAAAAGACAATGGTTTATAGATCAAGAGTGCATTAGTCCTCAAAATGACATCACTGCTCCTCAATAATTTGTAAAATGATCAAGTACAGTAATTTAAAAGTTGAATGGGGGGAGGGAGTTGGATCCAAAGATTATGCAACAGCATAGAAAAATATTCACTATACTAAGGAAAAAATAGAACACAAAACAACATAGTGATTCATATTCCACAACCATATACAAAAATAAACTAACCAACTCAGAAAATATGCACAAGTAAGTAGCACAGTGGATATTTTCTTATTCATTAATTTTTCATTTCTCCATTCTCACAATCAATAAAGTCCTTAACACATTGCCACACACTTTTAAATTAATGACCGTGCTTAGAAACACATGTTGTTGTTGTTTTTTCTCGATGTATTACCGTCATTTGTGGCAACATGTTAATAAGATACTGAATATAATCTATATTTTGAAATGTATGGTATATTAAAAAATATTTAATATTTTCATTAAATGAATAAAATATTAAAAACATCAAATAATTTGCAAATTTTTTAAAAACTTTCTATTGTTTAATGGTAACAAAGCAATCAGAAAATATTAACTTTACAGGATCTTTTTTAATCATGTCTTGTGGTGGTTTATGTGTTTGCCAAGTCACCTGTAACTCAAAGTAACCCTATGCACACTAGTTCTGAATCATGCTCTATCCTGAGCTACTATCATCTCCAACAACCTAATCCCATTACCTCAGTCACTGAGTCAATCCATCTTATCCATAGTCTTCCTCTCTTGCACTGTCCCTCTGCCCTTCCAAGCATGATGGCCTTCTCCAAGGACTGGTCCCTCGTGGATATGTGCCCAAAGTATGTTAGAGCTTCAAAATCCTTGTCTCCAAGGATTTACCATCTCTAGGACAAACATGCTTGTTCTCTTGGCAGTTCACAGTATGTTCAACCCTCTTCTCCAGCACCAAAACTCAAAGGCATCGATGCTTCTTCTATCATCCTTAGTCACTGGGAAAACCATGGCCTATTATCAGGCAACCTTAGTCTCCAGACTGACATCACTGCTCTTCAATATTCTACAGAAGTTCTTAACAGATTTCCCAATGCAATTCATCTTTCAATTTCCTGATTGCTGATGCCAAGAGAGTTTATTGTGGAACCAAGCAAGCTACAATTATTAACAATCTCAATTTTTTCTTTGTGTATCATGATGTTTCCAATTGGCCCAGTAATGAGAATCTTTGTTTTCTTAATGGAGAGCTGGGGCACGTTAATCAGAAAATCTTATGATCTACTATGCCAGAAATGAAAAGGTGAGGAAAAATGGACACATTCACCGTTAAAAAAAATTTCTAGATCTTGGAAAACAATGTTATGAGTGACAGGATAATGTCCACATGTATACAAAGAAGACCTAGTAATACCACTATCACCTAAACAAATGTACCAACAACCAGGGACAAAGAGAAGAAATTAATGACCTCTACTAACTGTTGCAGTCGGAAAGTGATCAAACATGCAACCAAGATGCTTTGATAATGACGGGTGACTGGAATGCAAAAGTTGGGAACAAGAAAGAAGGATCAGTAGTTGGGAAGTATGGACTTGGTGACAGAAATGAGGCTAGAGACAGAATGGATCTGTTCATTGATTGCAAATAAGAACCTCAAGTAGTGATTATACAGATGGACTTCATCTGATGCTATACACAGTAATCAGACTGACTACATCTGTGGGGAAAAAATCACGAGTGACGCTCAGCATCAGCTATGAAAACTAGGCCAGGTCCTGACGATTGAAAAGACCATCAACTATTCATATGCAAGTTCAAACTGAAGCTACAGAAAATAAAATTAAATCCACAAAAATCAAAGTTTGACCTCTAGTCTATTCCACCAGAATTTAAAGATCATCTCCTTAAATATTAATGAGTGAAGACCAGACGAGCTATGGGAGGATATAAGAATATCCCAAAGGTCATTACACAGACAGAGGAAGAAGAAAAGACAAAGATGAATTTCAGAACAGACTCTGAATACTGCACTAGAACACAAAGAGAGGATATCAAGAAGTTAAGGAAGCTGAACACATTTCAAAAGGCAGCTTGGGAAGACAAAGCAAAGCATTATAATGAAATATCCAAGGAGCTGAAGTCAGAAAGTCAAAACGTATGAACTTACTCAGCGTTTTTTAAGCTAAAGGAACAGAAGAAAAAATTTAAGTCTTGATTTGCTATATTTAAAGATGCTGAGGGCAAAACGTTGACTATTTAATCACTTATCAAATGTTGTTGTTGTTGTTGTTGTTGTTGTTGTTATGTGCCATCGAGTTGTTTGCGACTCATAGCGACCCTATGTACAACAGCCCTAAACCCTGCTCTATCCTGTGCCAATCACAGTGCCTCTGACACACCCATCCCGAGTACCCCAGTCACTGAATCAATGCACCTCATAGAGGGTCTTCCCCTCCTGCGCTGTCCCTCTATCCTACCAAGCATGATGTCCCTCTCCAAGGACCTGTCTCTCCTTACAACATGTTCAAAGTATGTCAGACGAAGCCCCAGAATCCTTGCCTCCAAAGAGTAGCCTGGTTTAACCCTCTCCAGGATGGACCTGTTTGTTTTCTTGGCAGTCCATGGAACATTCAATACTCTTCTCCAGCACCACAGCTCAAAGGCGTCAATTCTCCTTCTATCCTCCCTAGTCACTGTCCAACTCTCTGATGCAAAACAAGTGATTGCAAAGACGATGGCCTGTATCAGGTGCACCTTAGTCTCCAGAGAGACACAGTTGCTCTTGAGTACTTTAGAGAAGTCCCTAACAGCAGACCTTCCCATCGCAATACGTTTTTTTTTTTTATTTCCTGGCTGCTGGTGCCAAGAGTGTTGACCGTGGAGAAGAGCAAACTGAAGCTGTGAACAAACTCAATCTCTTCACCATCCATCCTGATGCTACCGATTGGTCCAGTGGTGAGAATCTTTGTCTTCTTGCCATTGAGCCTCAGTCCATACTGAAGGCTGTAGTCCTTGACCCTCTGCAGCAAGTGCATGAGGTCCTCCTCAGTTTCAGCAAGCAAGGTTGTGTCATCTGCATAACGCAGATTGTTGACAGATCTTCCACCAATCCTAACGCCACGCTTCTCCTCATAGAGCCCAGCCTCTCGGATAATCTGCTCTGCATACAGATTGAAAAGGTATGGAGATAGGACACATGCCTGGCGTACACCCTTCCCAATTTTGAACCATGCAGTGTTACCCTGCTCTATTCTAACGACTGCCTCTTGGTCCAAGTATAGGTTTCGCATTAGCACGATTAAATGTTCTGGGATTCCCATTCTTCTCAGAGTCAGCCACAGTTTGTTATGATCCACACAGTCAAATGCCTGTGCATAATCAATGAAACACAGATAGACATTCTTCTGGTATTCTCTGCTTTCAGCTAAGATCCATCTAATATCAGCTACAATATCCCTAGTACCACGACCCCTTCTAAACCCAGCTTGGACTTCTGGCAGTTCTCTGTTGATGTACTGTTCCAGTCGTTTTTGGATAATCTTCAGTAGAATCTTGCTTGCATGTGAAATCAATGATATTTTTCTGTAGTTTCCACACTCAGTTGGGTCACCCTTCTTTGGGATGGGAACTAATACAGATCTCTTCCAGTCAGCTGGCCAGATTTCTTGGCACAACTTGGTGAGCACATCCAGGGCAACATCTGTTAGCTGAAATATGTCAATTGGTATACCGTCTATTCCAGGGGCCTTATTTTTTGTATTTCCTTCAAAGCAGATTGAACTTCTTCTTTCATCACTATATGCTCTTGCTCAAATGTTATTTCATTAAATTCTTGTATATCTGCCAATTCCTTTCGATACAATGACTCAATATATTCCTTCCATCTTCTTTTGATACCCCCTGGATCATTTAACATTCTGCCGAAAGCATCCTTGATTATAGCAACTCGAAGTTTAAATTTGTTCTTCAGTTCCTTGAGCTTAAGAAATGCTGAACGAGTTCTGCCCTTTCAATTTTCTGACTCTAGCTCCTAGCACATTTCATTGTAATATTTTGCTTTATCATTCTGTGCTGCCTTTTGGAATCTTCTGTTCAGCTCCTTAGTATCTTGAATTGTTCCTTGTGCTTTGGCTTCTCTATGTTCCAGTGCAATCGTCAGAGTTTCTTCTGACATCCATTTTGGTCTTTTCTTCCTCTTCTGTCTTTGTAATGACCACCTGCACTCTTCCTGGATGATACATTTAACATCCTCCCACAACTCATCTGGTCTTCGCTCATTAGTGTTCAAGGCAAATATTTATGGAAAATGTGCAATTTGTCAGATACAAATACTATGGTGATAATGTGGCAAAGACATGGTCTGTCTTCAATAAATTATGTTTGTATTGGTGCATATGGAGGAGATTAAAAAAGATTTTGCTCCTCAATCATGGATAGAATACATTTCAAATAAATAAAAAATCTAATTGTAAATAATAAAACCAGTCCTTAAAAACTCAAGCTATTTAACTTAACCAGCTCACAGCAGACCCTCCAGATGGTTTTCACAAGTTGTGACTCATATGGAATAAGATCACCCATCTTTTTCCTGTAAAGTTGCTGGTGGCTCTTTACTGCAAGACAAGTGCTGCCTCTGGATTACCAGTACAACTTCTATAATCTATGCAATAATCTCTCACACAACACATAAGAGAATTCCATTGTAACTTCAGCAAGAAAAAAGCTTTCATTAGTATGACACAATGCAGAAGCTATAAAAAGATGCACAAATCAGAATACAAATCTGAAAATCAAAGCATAGCATTAGAAAACCTTATCAGGAAAATGAAAGGACAAATAACAGAAAATATTTACAGCCTATGACTCATCTAAATTTCCAAAATATTTTTTCAAATCAAAAAGGAGAGTAGACAAGGAGAAACATTCTGATAGAAAAATGGGCAAAAAAACAGTAAGTTTACAGAAAAAGAAATTATACAAACCCTAAATATGGTCCACTTCAGCCACTTTTTAGAATGCAAATCAGAAACTACTGTTTATCAAATTACAAAAAAAGACATTAATCTTTTTTGGTAATATGGGAATAGACACACTCCTATATACCAACACCAACTGTAAAACTTTTAACAAGGAGAATTCAATAATGCCTAACAAGATTACATGTCTAAAAGCATTTACTCTTTCACCTAGCAATCCTTTATCAAGGAATTGCTCCCCTAAAATACACTTGCTGCAGTATGAAAGAAAGTATAAAATAAAGACTAATAGCAGCAACATCATTTGTAATAGAAAATAATAGGAATTAAATGTTTACATGTAAATTTGGTCATATTCCTGCTAGGAAACATATTAAGAAAAAAAAAAGAAATTGTACTCATCTATTTATGCAAAAATAGGGAGCTCTGGTGGTCTATTAGTAAGAAGCTGTGTTGCAATCTCAAAAACACATGGTTCAAATCCACCAGTTCTCTGCTAGAAAAGGATGGGCAATCCCTTCCCATACTATTTGCTGCCTCTGAAAACCTGCTGGAGGGTCAGCTGTGGAGGGTTGGTTCTGAATTGAGGGCAATTAACAACAACCAACATTTATACTTAATAGCAATAGCAGTATTGTTACTTTGGAAATTAAATGGCTGGAGTTAATACAAAAGAACTTTATTACCATGAAGATGTAGAAGTATAGCCCAGATATGGTGAAATCCATTCCAGAGTCTGGTTATAAAGTGAACTTCAGTAAAGCAAGTCACACAAGTTGTTTTATTTGTCAATGAATATAAAAGTCATGTTTAAATATATTTGTAGTCTATAAAGTGTGCAAGAACATTCTAAAAACATTTTAAGTATTTTTAGAATTGCCAAAATGGATACAGAGACACATGCATTGCTGAAAAAAGGTACAGGGAAACTTGTTCAGGGCAGAGCTGGCAAAAAAAATGTACAATTTATATAAGATGTGATATATGTGGAGTGCTATAAAGCAAAATACAGTAAAATACGCTAGAAACGGATTCATTTCAGCCATCTAGATCACAGCATATGGACAGTATCTCATCATTCAAAGCACTGTACTTAAGAATACATGTTACAATGTTCTTTTTTATTGCATGTGATAGGATACTATAATATAAACTCATGAAAGAAGATCTGCTTTAAAAAAACCAAAAAAGAAAACCCCAAGACGACCTGTTAATACAACTATTACTCAACCATATATAGCAAACATTAAAGCCAAAGATGAGGAAGTTGAGGGCTTCTACTAACTTTTTAAGTTCAAAATAGATCAAACATTCCCTCAAGATGAGTTAATAATGATTTATGAGTAGAATCCAAATGTTGGAAACAACTGGCAGCTGGAATATAAGCACTTAGTGGTGACAGAAATGAGACTGAAGAAAACTAAATAACTGCATTCTGAATAATCATTATTTATTCACTACACATACCTTTTATGAAATTCACCAACAGAGACTATACACATGGAACTCATCTGATGGACTACCCAGCAATCAGACTAACTACACCTATGGAAAGAGTTGAGGGAGAAGCCCAGTATCAGCAGTCAAAATAAAAAGGGTGACTATGGGACAAATCATCATTACTCATGTGCAAGTTCAAACTGACACCAAGAGAATTAAAGCAAATCCACAAGAACTAAAATATGATTCAGTCTATTAGATTTGACTCTAAAACCAGTTCAAGAATAGATTTGATGCACTGAACACTAATGATCAAAGACCTAATGAATTATGGTAAGACACCAAGACTATCATCCACGAAGAAAGTAAAATGTCACTGAAAGGCCACCTGGGCGCTGGGCAACATTCCACACTGATCGCACCTTCTGGTAGGCATTCCAATTTGTCTGGTGTAAGACATCTATGGCCAATCAGAAAAGAGCACGATCACCAACCACATCTTGCATGACTGAGCAGCTCCTTAGTTAGGAACTAACAAAAGGCATCCAATCAACACCCTCCACGGAGAACTGACAACCAGGCTGACCACCCTACCCCCAACCCCTACCTATAAAGTTTAGCCTGTAACTCCTCACTTGCAACTTTACTGCCTGACCCTGCCTTTCTCTGGCCTCAGACAGTAAATCTTCCCGAGAACCATTAAGAAACTATTTTGTTTCACTTCACCCAGTTCTCTGTGCCTTTTTTAACCTTACAGACATGACAAAGAAAGAGCAGTAAGAAAAAATCAAAATGGATGCCAGAAGATTCTGAAAATTGAACTGGAGCTTCAAGAAGCCAAAACAAAGTAAGAAAAGCTAAAGATAGGAAGCTCTGGTCGCCTAGTTGCAAGAAGTTGCACTGGAATTCCAGAGATAGGCAGTTCACATCCACCAAATGCTCTGCTGGAGAAGGAGGGGCAATCTTTTTTTTTGACAGTACACACTCACAAAATAATAAAATAAAAATTTTTTAAAAGCTACAGAAAAAGAGATGATCAGAGATTTCAAAGGACAGCTCAAAAAGATAAAGTATTATAACAAAATGTGTAAAGAGCAAAGGGAAGAACTCAAGCTCAAAAACTGAAAAATAAATTCAGCCTCAAGTTGCAATACTGAAGGATTCTATGTACAAAATCTTGAGTGATGTCAGAAGCATCAAAAGAAGATGGCAGCAAAATGCAGTACTGTACCAAAAAGAGCTGGACGAAATACTTCAATTAGAATCAATTTTTTACTTATATTAAAAACTCTGAACAGAGAACCTACTTAAATTTTACAAAAATAAAAATGTTCCCAAATAAAATAGATTCTATGATAATCATACCGTCCATTGTTTATGTGAAACATCACCTGAACTGCAATTCATAGGAACTCTACTTATACGCTAGAATAGGGCTTTCTTACAGGGCTTCCTATAATGACAGATTTTCAAAACAGGATCACAGCCTTGGAAATCCAATGAGTAATAGATTTGGTCTTTTATAGTTTTGTTATTATTTTTTTTTAATCTTTACAAAACTGTATTATCAAGTTTTTTCTTCCACAGAGTTTCTGGTAAATTCAAATTCCACAGAGTTTCTGGTAAATTCAAATTCCACAGAGTTTCTGGTAAATTCAAATTACTAGCCTTCTGGTTACAGGAGTACATAGTCATTGCAATATCAGGGCTCCTTTGACAGTTCCATAATGTTCTATAAAGACAACTATGCCTCAATGTGTTCTAACAAACCAAACATTAAAATAAACCTAAGAATAACTTCTCCACTAAAGAAGATGGGCTGAAAATCTTTACACTGATACTTTATTTTACATGGTTAGGTTCCAAAGATCAAGTCATTTGTGACATAAGATCATAAAATGAAAGATGATGACATCATTATATCATTTGCAAATTATATGATTATTAAACAAATACCAAACCATGGAGAATCCAAGCCCAGTCAAGCTGACATAAAACTTTAAACTACCAGAGTTACTCTTCAGGTGTTAATATTGTCAGGTGGACATTATTAACGCATAAAAAATTTAGGTAACTTCTCTTACTACTGTCATAAATGTGAAATTTTTTATGTCAGATAATAAAATACTTGTTAAATAAGAAGTAGGTGAATGTGTTTACAGTCCATATCCATGAGCTTTCCAGAGAATATAAAATTAATTCTTTTAGCATTCACTTCCTAAACAACATGCTCTGGAAACTATGAACTTTGATAAATGTCGAGAGTTGTACAGAGGCTTCAGGTCTTTTGTTCATAGGGTCACTATGAGTCGTCCTCAACTAAACAGCAAACAACAACATATACAACTAATAAAAATGAGACCATGATGTTATGATGTCCTAGGACAAGGTACTAGACACAGAGTTTGGGGACCTATGTTCTAAGATTACGCCACCATGCAGAAAGAAGGTAGGCACCTTAACAAGGTAAACAACCCAATCACAAAATGGGCACAGGATATGAAGGGAATATACGCTAAAGAAAAGAGAACTGTCACCCAAACAGATATACACACATCCATGTTTACTGCTGTGCTGTTCAAAATAGCAAAGAGATGGAAGCAACCCAAGTGCCCATCAACAAATGGATAGAAAAGCTATGGTATTTTCACGCAGTGGAATATTATGCAGCACTAAAAAACAAGGAACTCAGAAAATACTATCAAAATGGGTAACCCTGGAGGACATTATGCTGGGTGAAATATCTCAATCACAAAAGGACAAATACTGCTAGTGTCACTGTTCTAAAGTGGGACTGACAATGGGGTTGGGGGTTAACTAAGAGGGGATAAACAGTGTATACTTCACTGAAACAGATGAGAGAGAGAACTGTTTGGGTGACAGTTCTCTTTTCTTTAGCATATATTCCCAGTAGTGCAATTGCTGAGTCAAATGGTATTTCTATTTCCAACTTTTTGAGAAAGCGCCATACTGCCTTCCAGAGTGGTTACACCATTTTACACTCCCATCAACAGTGAATAAGAGTTCCAATTTCTCCACAACCTCTCCAGCATTTGTTATTTGCTGCTCTCTGGAACTTTGTTACTCTTACTGTGGTGAGATGCTATCTTATAGAGCTAGGGACTTAGAACATTTCTTCATGTGTTTTTGTGCCATCAGAATGTCTTCTTTGGTGAAATGTCTCTTCATATACTGTGCCCATTTTGTGATTGTTTACCTTGTTAAGGTGCTCGAGTATTCTATAAATTCTAGACATAAGTCCCTTATCAGACATGTCATTACCGAATATTTTTTTCCCAGTCTGTGCCTTTCCTTTTTACCAAGAGGGAAAAGTTTTTGGATGTGCATAGGGATTTGATTCTTAGAAGATCCCATTCATCTATTTTATTCTTTCCTGGTTGTAGGTTTTTCAGGATGTTTTGGAGACTGTTCATGTTGTAGATTAGGGCTTCTAGAGTTCTTCAAAGCTTTTCTCTAATAAAGTTTATTGTCCTTGGTTTTACTAATAGGTCATAGAATTTTTTTAAAGAGAAAAGTGAAGGGGGGGCAGGGTAGGGAGGAAAATGTGCAACAATAAATGAATGGAAATCCAAGTTTTCTTTAAACTTTTGTTAAAATATCAATATTTTTTAAAAAACCAACAACCAACCAGCTTTAAAAAAAAATTCTGCAAAGAGTAGGAGTGAAAGTAATTATGAAAGCATGACAGGCTAAACTTAAGCCTGTAATTACAGAAGAGAGAAATGGCTCACAACTAGAGGGGCCCTGGTAGCACAGAAATATGGGTTGCATTGCTAACCAAAACCTAAACCGTTAGAGTCAATCAGGCAAGAGAAATCAATCAGGTTAGAGCAAGAGAAAATAAGCAGTCTCCTCCTATAAAGATTTACAGTCTTGGAAGCTCAGTGGAGTGTTGCCATGAATCAACTGAAGAGCAGTGGTTGGTTTGGTTCACAAGCACTTCAGGTTGTTGTTCAGTGTCATTGAGTAAATGCCAATTCATTGTGACTCTATAAACACTGCAACAAAACAATATACAGTCCTATGCCATTCCCAAAATCACTTAAGGCCAATGCTGCAGCCACTGTGTCAATCCTCTCTGAGTCACTTCCAGTTTTGCAATAAACTAGTTTATCAAGAATGATATCTTCCTTTAAGGATTGGAGTCTGTTCGTAATATGCCCAAAGAATACGAGATGAAGACTTTCCAAGCTTACCTTCAAGGAGCAGTCTGACTGCATCTAAGTCAGACCGTTTTGTCCATGTTATTGCTATTATATACCATACGTAGAAATTCATCCCTGGCTGATTTTCTCAGGCAGTTAGATACACAGGAGGAGACTGTTGATCTAGTCCCCATGGAACAGTTAGTAGATTTGAACCATATTCCTTTGGGCTGGCAGCACAACTCAACAATCTTTGCCAATACAATTCAAACATATCAATGTTTTCAGTCTCCCTTATTCATTCTCCATCTTTTACAGTGATTCATCTTCCATGCATTTGAGAAGATGGAAAACACCACAGACTGGGTGAGGTGCATCATGATCCTCAATATGATACCCTTGTTCTTTAAAAGGCCTTCACACACACACACACACACACACACACACACACACACACACATATTTAAAGTCGTTTACAAGAGATTTATCCAATTTTTTAAAAAAAGTGCCACTGCTATCTTAACTATTGCTTCCATAGGAATTGACTGTGGTCTAAGTAATATGAAATCCTTGAAGAACTTCACTCTTTAGGTATTTAAAAACTCTACTCCTTTATCAAGATATGTTTGTCCTATGACCAACAGGAGGCAGGAAGCTACACTCTTCTTCCTGGTACAGGTTTATGCAAGTGACAGGAGCTAAGAAAGAGTAACTTCACATTTTAAAAAGTAACCTGGGAAAAAGAAATGGTGAATAAACTTGAATTTTACAAAATGAAATGAAGTTCTTTAAAGTTCAGAAACATAAGCTCAAGAGTATTTGTACGTCTACATAAAAGTACATGTAACACTTAACATTATATTTATAGTCACAGTATCATCATTAAGCCACAAAAGACAGCTTTTTGGTCATCAAGTATTTTGCCATATGATGACTGAATTTTATTTATTATTACTAATGCATACTGGTGGCATAGCCCTTGAGGAGGTATACTGCTAACCCAAAGGCTATGCTTCAAATCCACCAGTAGCTCTGTAGAAGAGGAGCAATTACTTCCCATGAATTTCACAGCCTTCTAAACCCAATGGAAGGTAAGCTATGAGTCAGTTCTGACTCAATGGCAATAAGAGAGAATGAGTGCATTCCCATCATATCAAAATATAAAAAGGAGAATAGCTTGATACACAATGTAATGTGAATTATTTTGTAACTGAATTGGATAGCATGGCACTTAATTTACTGTGTATTATTATTATTACAGCTGTACTGAAAGAATATAATTACCAAACTAAGCACTGCTCCCAGTACTTCTAACTCACAGGAAAGCAATGATAGAAAAAAAAAAAAAAAACAACGATCTTTAAAATCTCTCTTAACTGCAGAATTTTATCACAAAAATCTAACTGAGGCTGCAAGTAGTGTCTCACAGACTCATTTGTTAGCCAAGCAAGGAGAATGGCTTATTCACAGTGAATTAAGTGACCTACATTTGACAGCAAAATAGAAGTATCCAAACCGAGAAAAATGTGAAGCACTACCAGTCTTTATCAAGAACTATTGCCTTGTAGTGCTGCAGCACTAGAAGCCAATTTAAAGTCAAGGTGAATTCATTTCAGTAGCTTACTGTGGCCACTGAAAAGCCAAAAGTTGTTAGTGATACAGCTCAGAAGTAGTTTATCTATGGAGTCAACTCTATTTGACTTGACTAAAAATCTTGCCTCCATGCACAGCTTGCATGGAGCACCTACGCTGTTGTTGCTGTTGCTGTTATGTGCCGTTGAGTTGCTTGTGACTCATAGGGACCCTATATACAACAGGCTCTGAACCCTGCTCTATCCTGAGACCACCTTATTGTCTCTGACACACTGATTCCATTACCCCAGTAAATCCAGCTCATTGAGGGTCTTCCTATAGACAAGAATATTTTCAAAGCTCAGAAAACACTGGTAATTTACAAACTGAAGTAGAATATGATACAATATGAACAACTAACGATTAAAATGTAGCTTAGACGGACAAATTTACAAAGCCTATAAAACCAAAATATATCCAGAATCTATGATTATTCACCAGCAAGAACTCTGCAGAAAAATTTCATGTACTTGATAGAAGGAAACCATTTTTTATGTGTGCTACTGAACCATTAGCATCAACAATGAGTTTCATTCATTCTCAAGAACTTAGGACTTTATTATCACCGGTTTCATTAATTTGGTCATAAACTTGTCTAGACCCATCACAGCAGCTCAGATGACCAGTACTGGTAAAACTTATTATTAATTTTAACTCAAAGACTGAAACTTTTCTTAACAGAAAGTACTAACTTTAGTATAAACTAATAACCATTATAAAATCTACCAGATCATTTAAAAAATTACTATAAGTTAGCATAAAGTACTATTATAAAAAAATCAAATAGCTTTGGAAATTAGTGTTTGCTGTGCTGGGATCCAACTCAACTGATCCAAATCAGTAATAAAAATGGTTATTGCTTCTTAAAGAATTCAACATAAAATTACAAAGCACAACATCACTAATCTACAAACACAAATTATGATAAACAATGACTTGCTTATTTTTATGGGTAAACTCAAGAAATTAATACACATAAAGCAATTACAAACAACAAACTCTTTACCATCATTCACTGAATCAATCCACCTCATAGAGGACCTTCCCCTCCTGCGCTGTCCCTCCATCCTCCCAAGCATGGTGTCCTTCTCCATCAGTTTTGACTCATAGTAGCTCTATAGGACAGAAAAGTATCCTATATTCCCAAGGATGGAAGGCTTTACAGAAAGAGGTAATCTTTCACCATTCTCCCATTGTTGTCGCTGTTTATCGCTGAGTGGGAAACAAACCATACGTGACTCTCCAGTGGGTTTTCAGTGAGAATAAATAGCATGGAAGGAGACTGCCCATTCTTTAAATCAGTATCACAGGACTTCCAAAAGTTGACTATAAATTTATCTTAATAAATTTATTAGAATATAGTAGGTCACTGTATCTAGTACATTTAATCTAGAGGTTTTTATCTGTATATTTATTACCAGGGAGCTCTAATGGCTTAATGGGTAAAGACTTGAGCTGCCAATTCAAAGACAGGAGGTTTCAATTCTCCAGCTGCTTTGTGGGAGAAAGATGGACAATTTCCTCTCATGCAATTTATAGTCTATGAAAACCCACTGGAGAATTAGGTATGAGTAGATTCCAACTTGACAGCACATAACAACAACTTTCCAAACATCCATTTATTTAATAAATATATAGCTGTACTTACGTTGTAATTCAATAATTCCTCTCTGTTATGAAATATTCTGTACCATTTTAAGGTAAACTGTTAAAATATTCTAATCATATTATTCTGAATTTTAGACATATTCTGCTATTTTTCAGAAAAGCCTTCTATATAACACAAGTTAAAATTCCATTACTTTAGAAATATCGAAGAATTCCTTTGTATTAGTTCTCAATTTATACTTGTAATCCAGGATGCTTACAGCAATACAAAGATAGGGGAAAACACTAAAACAACATAAATTACAAGACTGAATGAAGCCTCTATCTAAAAATATCAAACTTCAGTGACTTAAAAAAATTAAAAATAAGTAAATAAATAAAAAATAAATAAACTCAGGATTGACTGTCCAGGATTTGTAATTTCTAAGCAATAATAAAAAATTAAAACAATACTTTGATTCCGCTTTCGAACATTTTGAACATTTAAAAAAAACCAACCAACTTTTTTCCCCCACTGACACATATATAGCTCAACAATGAGACAATTACCTGAGATTTGTAGTATGATTTTTCATACAATTAGAAAAAAGATTAAAATCTTAACTTTAAATTCCTAACCATTTCAAGAAGATCTTTCTTCAATTAATGGTAAAAAGTGCCACTGTCAAAGTTCAAATGCGCATGTAGTATGATTTCTATATAGGAAGATTGGTCCAAACCAGAAGCAAGTGTTGAAAAACAGATATTAAAATATACATGGGAACAGTCACTCACAGAGGAACATGAGAAGCAGGAAAGACAAGAAGAACAATACTAAAAGAAACATCCATCAAGAAAAAGACCTGGAAAAGAAACCAAAACTTAGAATTAAAGCTCAAATGGGGTTTGGGTGGACAAAGGGGCAGGGTTAGGGATTGAAATAACTAGACAATCAAATGAGTATGAAAACAAGTAAAATTTGAATGCAAGATTTTTATAAAAGACTGAAAAGTCATTGAAGAATTAAATTTATGAAGACAGGTAAAGTGACAGCACATACTAATGCTGTGTTTAAAACAGCAAATAAAAAATTACTCAGTAATATCTAAACTCTAAAAAAATCATAAATTGATAGTTTTTTTTTTAAAAAAATTACTCAATTTGCCAAGAAATAAAGAAAATTTTTTTCCCTTTCTTTTTATTTTGTTGTACCATCAAATTGCATCCAACTGGCACTGGAGGAGACTGCCCCTCCTTTTCCAGCAGAGCATCTGATGGACTTGAAGTGTGAACTTTTGGGATTGCAGCACAGCTTCTTGCCACTAGACCACCAGAATTTCAAAATCTTTCAAATTCTTTCAAAATCTTTCAAATTCCAAATTCTTTGACATAATTTTAATTTTTTTTTAAAAAAAAAGCATGTCTAAGCTAAAAAAAAAAAGTTAAAAAATACACCAAGAAGTAGCTGGAATTTAAAAGTGACACATAATGCTTTTAATACTGACACAAATATTATTAAAATTGAACGGACTAAAGTTACATAATGAAGGTAAGAATTAGAATTAAAAGATCTTTCATAATATGTCCAAGAAATAATATTAAACTTTAGAAAATGAAAATTTTTTTCTTGAGTAATCATAAAAATAGCATCATTAAAGTACTATACACACAAATGTTTTTTAAGAACTACACTTATGAGTTGTTTACAAACCAAAATTCCATAGCATAAATGTTTATACTGCTAATACTGCCTCATATTTCAAATTCATGTCTAAGATTTTTGTCTGTCTTTAATTTCAAAACACACAGAGTCAAAGTGATGCTCACCTTGCTATCGTTAAAATTTATACAATTTCCAGATGACTACTGGCATGTATCAAAATATCTTTCTTTCAAAAATAAACCACAGGAGTTTTATGAATATGACCTTAACTACAAGGAAATCAGATTAATTTTAATAGGTATGCTACAGATTTTATTAAATTATTACTAGATATTGGTAAACCAGTATTTATTCTATAATGAATTTAAAGCTAAATTAATGGAGGTTTAGTTAAAACAAGACTTACACCAAAAATATTATCTAGTGTCCTACAAATTTTCCATAGGGCCATTAAAACAGAGGGGAAAAAAACCATACACGTGCTTGAAACACAAAACAGTCAACAAGTTTTAAAAATTCTTTTAAATACAAGTTAATCCTTTGAAGCAGAATGATAAACTAATATAGATGTTGTTAGGTGTTATCAAGTATGACCCACACCAACCCTATGAACAACAGATCTGATTCTTGTCCTATCCTGTGCCATCCTCACACTTCCTGACACACTAGAACCCACTGCAGCAGTCACTGCGTCAATTCACCTGGTCTTCCTCTCCTTAGCCAACCCTCTGCCTTTCCAATCTGCCTTTCCAAGCATCATGTTCCTCTCCAAGGAAAAACCTCTCTTAGCAGCATGTTCAAAGTATGTGAGGTAAAGCTGTATTAGAGCCTCCAAGGAGCACTCTTGGCTGCACTTTCTCCAACACTACTTATTTATTCTTTTCACAGTTTATGTGATGTTTGTACTCTACTCCAACACCACAACTCAAAGGTATCAATTCTTCTTCTGTCATCCTTATTTACTATCCAGCTCTCAGACCATGGCCTGAATCAGATGCACCTTAGTCCTCAAAGTCACATAACGGCTCCTCAATAATTTGCAGAAGTCCCTGACTTCCTGACTGCTGGTACCAAGGATCTTAACTGTGGTCCAAGTAAGATGAAGTTGTTGACAGTTTCAATCTTTTCTCCTTCTACTATGATGTTGTCTATTGGTCTAGAAGTAAGAATTTTTAAGAAGAAAAATACAGACATAGAAAAAATTTGAGTACTGCTTTTTCAAGAGAGAAACTCCCACAGACCTTAGCCTAGAGTACAGTGTTGCCATTACTGGTTTGCAACTATGGCCAAGCACATCCTGGGAGAGGCATGACTGCACTTTGATAAACTGAACAAGCTGCAGGGGCTGGACCTAGAGGTTAACAAGCAGACCAGAGCGCAAAGAGGATCCAAGGATTTTGTGGACCAAATCGACGGTAGTTTAATTAAGTTTGTTGATTAACTTGCCAAAGCAGCAGAAAATGAGAAGATGAATGCTATCAGTGCCAAAACTTGCTCTAATCTATAGCAAATCACAGAAAAGCCCAACAATAGCAACTTAAAAAATACTAACAGCAGGAAAGAAAATGGAACTAGAAGATACTGAGTTAACTATGAAGACCTGTGTAGAGCAGAAGCAGAACAAAATTAAATTTACTGACCAATTTATATTTTAGAAATAAACTGAAATTTTTCATTTTTATAGGAGGGCAAAACAAAAATCAAATCAACCTCTACCATTAATAAAAATTTAGGGGAATTTGTTTTAAACAGCATAAGCGCATAATCTGTTGACAAACCCTGGCGCAATCGACTGCAAACTGCCACTGAGACACAAGTTCTCACCTTTCATCATCAGTTTGAACTAAACAATCTGTAAATTTTGGTCCTTCTGTGTGTAAATCCACAAAATTTTGGGAAGAAAAACAATAAATTGTTATCAAATAGAAAAAAAAAAACCACGACACAAAAAAACAGATGTAGCTATCGTTAAAAGCTTACAACCATATGGTAAAATCCCAATTATTATATATTTTTTTGGATCAAAGGAAGTAATTCAAATCTTGGTAAGTTGCATTTCTTTCTACACAGGTATTTTTCTATTTGTTTTTGAAAAGCTAAGCAATCACTTACTTTGCATGACAAAGTATTTATAGCAATTATTCTAAATACTTCAGTGGAAAAGAGTATTTTAAAAATGTCTTTATAGCTTCAAATGAAAATTTTATCATTACACAGATACAATTTCACATCAATGGAGTTATAGCTTTTGTTAGTGGCACCTAACAAAACTGAGTTCAGCCCCAATTCAGCTTCTGAATGTGTAACAGAGGGATCTCTGGTAGCTTAGTGGTAAGGAACTGCACTGCCAAAACAAAGTGCAGTTCTAATCCACTGGGTTGCTCCACAGGAGAAAAACAGGCAACCTCCTCTTGTGCAATTTACTGTCTCTCACAACTCACTGGTCGGTCAGCTATGGGTCAGTTCTGTCTTGAGAGTACACAACAGCTTAAAAAAAAATCCAGTGCCCAGTTGTGTGCAACACTCACAATCACTGCTAAACTTACTGCTGCAATTCATTTCATCAAAGGTCTCTTTCACTCTGACAATTTAACCACCAAGATGCTCACTCCAATAACTAGTCCCACCAGATAACATGTTCAAAGTAAGCAAGAGATATGCTTGCTTCTACAGAACATTCTGGCTGTACTTCCTCCAAAATGGATTTATTCCTTCAATATTTATTCAATAACCCAGCATTTAAATGCATGGTTTCTCTTTTGGTCTTTCTTTTTACCGTCCAATTTTCATATACATATGACACAACTAAAAAATACCATTGCTTCTGTCAGACTTAGCTAAATCGTCAAACTGATTTTTCTTTTTAACTTTTCTTCATTCAATCATTCATTCCAAGAGATTTTCACAGTGCAATTTGTCATTTGCTTTTGTGACCTTTGCTTCACAGGTATTCACTGACAGCTGATGAAATAAAATCATTGACAACTTCAATTGCTTCACCTTTAATCAGGATTTTCTTTTTTGTTCCAGTTGTAAGGATTATCATTTTCCTATGTTCAATATTTTTTCTGTTCATTTTAACCAGTCTGTGCACAAAAGCAAGTTTCAATATTTCTTCTGGTTTTTTTAGTTCCTTCATTTCTTCTTTCTTGATCTTTTACTTTCTTTAGGGTGCTCTAGTAGTATCCATAGTAAATCATGTTGCAAACTCAAAGGCCATATCTCTCTGATGGTTCAAATTCACCAGTGTCACTAAGAGAAAAAGAGCTAATCTCCTCATGTGCAATTTACAGCCTTGGAAATCTACTGGAGGGTCAGTTTTGAGTCAGTTCCAATTCAACAGCACTAAGTTGTTGGGTGTTTTTTTCTTCATGTATGATTGTCCTCAACGCCATTATACAACTACTCTGGTCTCTGGCCCACTAGTATTCATTCAGTGAAACAAATCTATTCTTGAGATGGTATCTAAATTAAGGTGGCCTTATCTTCCAGGTAGTACTAAGGCTCTCTTGAGGAGCTCTGTGGCTTAGAGGTTAAAAAGCTGTGCTGTCAATTCAAAGGCATGTGGTTCAAACACATCAGCTGCTCCACAAGAAAAAAATGGGCAATCTCCTCCCTTGCAATTAACTGCCTTTGAAAATTCATTGCATGGTCAAGCTATGAGTCAATTCCAATTCAATAGTACATAACATCACGGCTCTCTTGGGCTTCCTTTGACTGTCTTCAACTATACCCTGAACTTGCAATATGAGCATACCTAGTGGATACCTTTGTCTTAACTGAAAATGCATTTGATCTTATTGTCTAGTCCATCTACATGTCATCATTTGTATTTTAGAAGGAAAAATTATTTGGTTCTTACTGTAAGCCTCAGGTAATTATTCAAAAATGGTTCAGTAGACCCTGACCAGAAATTCCTACAAAATGAAGATGTTCAAATTTCTAGGTCCATTTTAAGAACATGTGTGGAAACGCCTAGGTGATCAAAGGTATAAATATTGGGAAAGCTGCAACGTATCTAAAATATGTCACTCTGCAAAAGCAGTGTTCTAACAATATGATGGTAGAGTTGGTCAGTGAGCCCAGGCCCAACAGTGGATTTGGGGAACTGGTCAGTGACCCAAAAGGAGTGCAGAGTGTTTGCTATAAATACTTTATAATGCAGAGAATAATAATGATAGATGTTGATTTTCTGATCAAAACCAAAAAATATTCTGGTCATATCCTGGTCAGAGACCTTGGTCATATTCAAGTTCCCTAGAGGTGGCACTGGACATACAGAGATCACGGTTGGATTAACCCCTACATAAGCTTCCCCTGCCACATGGAGACGATCTTTACTCAAAAAGAACAGACTGCTCTAAACCGAAGAGGGAAGAGGAGGTTGTTGCTGTTGTTATGTGTCATCGAGTCGCTTGCAACTCATAGCAACCCTATGTACAAGAGCTCAAAACGCTGTTCTATCCTGTGCCCACCTCAACGTCTCAAACACACTCATTCCTACCACTCCAGTCACAGAATCTATCCATCTAATAGAGTGTCTTCCTCTCCTTCGCCACCCCTCCACTCTGCCAAACATGATATCCTTCTCCAAAAATCAGTCCCTCCTTGCAACATGCCCAAAGTATGTCAGACGAAACTTCAGAATCCTTGACTCCAAGGAGCATTCTGGCTTCACCTTCTGCAGGACAAACCTGTTTGTTCTCCTAGCAGTCCATGGTGTATTCAACACTCTTCTCCGGCACCACAGCTCAAAGGCATCAATTCTCTTTCTATCATCCCTATTCACCTTCCAACTCTCGGATGCATAACACGTAATTGCGAAGACTATAGCCCAGATCAGGTGCGCCTTAGTCTCCAGCCTGACTTCGTCGCTCTTCAGGACTCTTAAGAGGTCCCTCACAGCTGACTTTCCCAATGGAAGAGGAGGTTACACAGAAGAAAAAATATTGCATAAAAAGAAGGGAAAAAAAGTGAAGGAAAAAAAACCCCAAACCTCAATTTATGGCTCAAAAACAAATGCATGTCAGAGAAAGGTATAAGAAAAGAAATTTACTTGATGAATAAATGATTGAGCTTATAGAATTCTATCATGCAATCTCTAGCATCATCCATCTCACCAAAATCACATTATCCAGTGACAGTTCCAAGTTTCCAACTTTCACATTCCAACCACCAAGAATTATTAATGCATCTTGTTTGCATGTTAAACAAAATTTAGATTGCAGAAGTTGGTAAAAATCTTCCAATTACTTAATCTTTAATATTCATGGTTAGTGTAAAAATTTCTTAAAGGCATATGAATATTAATTACTAGTTGTCTACATTTTCACATAAGCCAAAATGAGATTACATATAAAATTATAAATTTACAATATAAGCAATTGTCATCTGTGAGGCCCTCTATGTCTCTGAGTCTCGTTATTAATACTACAAAGTCTAAAATAAAAATGATATAATAAGTAATCTTCTCAACTTCATCAGTATCACTCAATAGCAAACCTGGCTTTAAAGCATGAACTTAGTTGTATTTCCAACTGATGAACTGCTCTTTAACAATCAAATACTGCCTTTAATTACTGCAAAGCTCTTCAAAGTCAATGGCAATAGTGTCTAAGAACATAATATAAGTAAGTGAAGCTCTATCATTTTCACTGCTGTCAAGTTAGAACTGAACCACAAGCTGGGCTTCTAGTAGGTTTTCAGAGGTTAAATCACAAGAGAGGACACTGTCCATCTTTCTTGAACCACTGATGGATTTGGTCTGCCGAACAGGCACCACCTTTGAGTTAGCAGTGCAATTCCTCAAGGAATCTATCACTAGAATTCCCAAGTAAGTGATGTTATTGTAAAGTAACATCAAGTTGAAACTAACTCATAAATGATCTTCCAATGAGTTTTCATAGGTAGTTAACTGCACAGGAAGAGATAGCCTTCCTTCTTCTGTAGAGGAGCTGGTGGATGCGAGCCACATGCCTTTTGATTAGCAGTTGTTGTTGTTTCGCTGTTATGTGCCATTGAGTTACCTGAGACTCATAGGGACCCTATGTAAAACCACCCTAAACCCTGCTCTATCCTGTGCCAATCCCGTCTCTGTCACACCTACCCCCCCATTACCTAAGTCACTGAATCAATCCACCTCATAGAGGGAGGGTCTTCCTCTCCTTGCTGTCCCTCCACCCTTCCAAGCATGACGTCCCTCTCCAAGGACTGGTCCTCCTTGCAACATGTCCAAAGTATGTGAGACGAAGCTTCAGAATCCTTGCCTCCAAGGAGCAGCCCAATTTAACCCTCTCTACGACAAACCTGCTCGTTTTCTTAGCAGTCCATGGTGTAAGTCTATACTCTTCTCCAGCACCACAGCTCAAAGGCATCAATTCTCCTTCTATCATCCCTACTCACTGTCCAGCTCTCTGACACAGAACAAGTGATTGCAAAGACCACGGCCTGTGTCAGGCGCACTTTAGTCTCCAGAGTGATATCACTGCTCTTCAGTACTTTGGAGAGGTCTCTAAGAGCAGATTTTCCAGTCGCAATTTATCTTTTAATTTCCTGGCTGCTAGTGCCAAGAGTGTTGATTCTAGAACCAAGCCAACTAAAGCTGCTAACATTCTCAATCATTTCACCATCTATCTTAATGCTGCCAACTGGCCATGTGGTGAGAAACTTTGTTTTCTTGATATTGAGCCTCAATCCATATTGAAGGCTATAGTCCTTGACCTTTCACAGCAAACACTTCAGGTCCTCCTCAGTTTCAGCAAGAAAGGTTGTGTCATTTGCAAAACGTAGATTGTTAATAAATCTTCCTCCAATCCTGATGCCACATTTTTCTTCATACAGCCCAGATTCACAGATAATCTGTTCTGCATATAAACAGAAAAGGTATGGAGATAGGACACATCCCTGGCATACACCCTTCCCAATTCTGAACCATGCAGTGTTGCCTTGCTCTGTTCTGACGACTGCCTCTTGGTCCACATATACCTTTCGCATTAGCACAATCAAGTGTTCTGGGATTCCCATTCTTCTCAGAGTTACCCACAGTTTGTTATGATCCACACAGTCAAACACCTTTGCATAATCAATGAAACACACATAGACATTCCTCTGGTATTCCCTGCTTTCATCCAAGATCCATCTAACATCTGCTACAATACCCTTCGTACCATGACTCCTTCTAAACCCAGCTTGCATTTCTGGCAGTTCTCTGCTGATGTACTGTTCCAGTTGTTTTTTTATAATCTTCAGCAGAATCTTGCTTGCATGTGATATCAAAAATATTGTTCAATAATTTTCACACTCTGTTGGATCACCTTTCTTTGGATTGGGAACGAATATAGATCTCGTCCAGTCAGTTGGCCAAGAGGTTGTCCTCCAGATTTCTTGGCACCACTTGGTGAGCACATCTAGGGTAGCATTTGTTAGTTAAAATATGTCAGTTGGCATACCATCAATTCCTGGGGCCTTATTTTTTGCTAATTCTTTCAAAGCAGCTTGAACTTCTTCCTTTATCACCATAGGCTCTTGTTCATATGTTGTTTCATGAAATTCTTCTCTGTCTGACAATTCCTTTTGGTACAATGACTCTGTATACTCTTTCTATCTTCTTTAAATACTTTCTGGATCATTTAATATTCTGCCCAAAGCATCCTTAAGTATTGCAATGTGAGGTTTTAATTTGTTCTTCAGTTCCTTGAGCTTAAGAAATGTTGAGCAAGTTCAGTCCCTTTGATTTTCTGACTCTAGCTGCTTGCACATTTCATTGTAATACTTTGTTTTATCTTACCGCGCTTCCTTTTGAAATCTTCTGTCCAACTCTTTAGTATCTTGATTTCTTCCCTCTGTGCTGGCTTCACAGCACTCTAGTGCAATATTCAGAGTCTATTCTGACATCCTTTGGTCTTTTCGTCCTCCTCCATCTTTGTAATGATCTTTCACACTCATACTGTATGATATTCTTTATATCCACCCACAGCTCATCTGGTCTTCACTCACTGGTGTTCAAGGCCTCAAACCTATTCCTGAGATAGACCACCATAGCTTATAAGTAAATGAAGAGGGCTGTATAAACTAATACAGAGTGAAAACTCTAAAAGTCTACATAAAATATGCTATTTAAAGAAGGTAACCACTACTAAAATCAATGTGGCCAATGCTATGTGAAAAACTGTGGACTCAACACCCAATCATGCCAGATCACCTCCCTAAAGTTGGAAATACACACTGTTGATTATGTAACATATTTTTCAAATACTGGTAAATAAAACCTTAAATTATAATAAGTGTCTAATCCCATTTGCATTGACAAAGAAAATCAGAAATGTGTTTAAAAGGGTCATGTTTCAATGCACTGGCACTTAGGAATAGGCTGCTTCAAACCGTGGAAAGAAAAACACTTGCCAAAGGTCTCCTTAAAATATATACAATAATTAAATAGTCACCCACAGCTATTTACCATGCTCTTCCCACCACAAGGCTTTTACTCCTGTTTATTCCATCTTCCTAAAATGTGTCTTCCTGCCATCACCAAGTTAACCCACACCTAAATTTCAGGTCTTATTCTATTTTCTCCTCAATAAAGTATACTGACTTCTATAACAAATCTTCCATTTCAGGTTCCCATGGCACAATATTCCTCTACATAATATGTACAGTAACTATTTTACATTTGAGTGGATAATGTGTCTCTCCCCTGCTAAACTAAACTCTATAAAAATATATTTCACTTTGCTCTTTATTGTCCTAACCCAATACATGGCACTCATTATCTATTTAACAAATTATTTACTTAAGAAAAGAAGCCCTTGCAAACTTCTGAGTTGTAAAACAATCCAGTGTTAGATGGAATTTGCTCCAGGACTTAAGAACCATAAATGACATAGCTGAGCCTCTACATCTTGTGGTTCCTAACCTCTACACTATAACAGACAAAGTGCTAGTAATAGGCCTTTTATTGTAAGAACCACCCTCCCTCTATAACTTGATTTGTGCCACTACTAGAACCTCTACTGGAAATATTATTGCTTTTTAATTTTTGACTCATGTACTTTTAACTTGTTAGTTAAATTTGTATCTTCTAGGTTGCAACACTCCCATGATACATCTTCAAGGATATGAACATGTACGGCTAAGCACAACTGGTAACAGTGCATCTAAATTCCAAAATCAATCTCCATAATAGTCTGTGTTTCCTACTGCCAAAGGGGCCCTTTAGAGTAGTGAGAGAAGATCTTCACCCTGAAACCCACAGCGTCCCTTTTCAGCAGGAGTCGCTAAGAGAATACACCATCCCCTTTTCCTTATGAATCAGGGTGAAGTCTCTCTCAGGGAGGAGTGATAGGGAATGGCAAGGGACACACAGACAAAGGAGATTAATCAGAACTGGCTTTGACAAGCACTGTGGCAATTGGACAATTAAAACAGATATTTGGGGGGGGTGGAAGAAGAACAAACTGGGGAGGAGGGTAGAGAAAACTGCAACAATGAATGAATGAAAACCCAAAATCTCTGTAAACATTCATTAAAACTAATAAAATTTAAAAAAAAAAAAAGGAAAGGAAGCCCTAAGTAAGAAAGCCTCACTCAACTATTTTCTGCTGTCCTGGACCATACATCTGACTGTACAACAATAGTGCCCTTTGTTAGATGGCATCAAGTCAGTTCCAGCTCTCAACAATCCTATATATGTACAACAGAATGAAACACCGTCCAGTCTTCCATCACACAAACAATTGTTGCTATGTCTAAGGCCATTGTTGTACCCACTGTGCTAATGTATCTCACTGGAATCTTCCTCTTTTTCACTAACCCTCTTTCCGATCAAGCACTGTATTCTCCACACACTGTTGTTACGTTCCATCGAGTCAACTGGAACGCATACTGGCCCTATGAACAACAGCTTTGAACCCTGCCCCATTTTAAGCCAATCTCACTGTCTCTGACACACTTTTCCCTATTTCCATAGTCACTCCGTCAATCCACCTCGCTCTGGGCCTACCTCTCCTGCACTGAACCTCTACCCTTCCAAGTATCACGTCCTTCTCCAGGCACTAGGTTCTCTTAATAGTATATCCATAATATATGAGATGAAGCATTCATCCTGTAAGCATTGTCGTCTGGGTGTATTTCATTCAAGAAAGATCTGTTCATAACTTGGGAATCCACTTGATGAACAATATTATTTGCCAACACCACTATTCAACTGTAGTAATTCTTCAGTCTTCCTTAATCCAGGTATTGCTACTATAGTAACTCACATGACATTTCCAGTTGAGGTTAACCAAATTAATCAACCAACCATCAAATGAGCATGAAAAAGGATTATACAATATTGGAAGCTAGACGGATAAAAGAATAGGTTACTAATGATATGTGTTCCTGCTTATAAAATTGTTCAGTTGGTGGCAAGACTAAGAGTTATTGGTGACTCTGCTAAAAGACAAATTAAAACCCACCTAAATTTACTTACTTTCAGGAAAGTAATCCTGCAAGAGATATTTATCACCGTAACTGTTCTATGTATTAGAACAGATGTAAATGAAAAGCTAAAAGTGAGATTTCAGTATGTACAACTTCATGTGTAAGGTACATTTTCAAAAATGAAGATTAAAATAATCAAGCATCAAACGTATGAAGTCCTTCCTGAATAAGTTAAATTTGGACACTAAAACAGTTCTCCCATTGATGCAATTACCAAATATTTACAAATACTATAAGAGTGAATTGATTTTTATCTTCTTATTCTCCCTCCAGTAGAAGCATAGATAAATGCCTTGCTGCTACCTAGCCAGCAAAGACAGGTCTTCAGCATTTGTTCTTATTTCCTATATAATGAAATGCACTGTCAAGTGTTACTTTCTCAGTTAAAGGTGAAACCATTCACAAATGGCATCATAAAGATATATTCTCATGTACTCTGCACAGAATGGTTTGCACTCTCAATTCATCTCTCTAAAGCAACTTTTCGTAAACTGAGCCTCTGTCACTGTAGTTCCATCATCAGAGAGAGGAGGGCCCAACTAACTGTTGTGGTGAAATAAGCTAGGGGAAAAAAAACACGTATTATTTTCTTCAAATTTAGATATTGATGTATTAAAAACAATGAGATTTCTACAATAAATAATCTGTTTAGTTTTATGGTTCTTAAAATAGAGACCCAAATAACGGATTTTTCAGGAGAAGCATCAACTTATAAAACTGCTTTTTAACTTTCGGATATTTTTAAGGCTCATGTCTCTAGAATTTTTTATTGTGAAACATCTCTTGGGCTAAATTAAATGACAGCCAGAAACAAACTGACACAAACTTGTTAACTTTATAAAGATACTTTCCTATCTAGTCCTATAAAAGTTTCAAATGCTTATGGTTTTAGAATGTTACCATATATTATTAAACCACATACCATACCTAAATTCAAAGGATACTTTATTTCTGTAATAAACTCAAAAAATTATGATCATTAAATAATATTAATAAAATGATATTTCCTACCTCTTTAACACATATACAGGGGAGAATTTTTCTATCTGCTTATGTTAAAATTTTTGGGCATCTGCATTAGACAACTTACAACTATTAATCTAGTCTTGCATTTAAGTTCAATCTCTCAAACTTTAAAAAACATGCCACTTGGGGAGCTCTGGTGGCCTAGTGGCAAGGAGCTGCAACTACAATCCCAGAGGCGAATGGTTCAAATCCACCAGATGCTCTGCCGGGGAAGGAGGGAAAATCTCCTCCTGTACCAGTCAGATCTGATTTGATGGTACACGCACACAAAAATAATAAAATAAAATAAAATTTTAAAAAAATTAAAAAATAAAAAATGCCACTTAATCTTGAGGTAGACTGATCCTAACTTCAGAAACGGTTTGTACTAAGTAGTGATATTAACATCCCAAAGAACAAAGGGAGGAAACAAAAAATTCAAAACAAAATCATCTAACAGTAAGCTATATGTAAGTGAGAAAGGAAGACACAAGTATGCAGCAAAACTCTAACACACATTATTACATGTTGCTGCACACTTTTAAGCTGACGACCGTGCTTAGAAACACATTCAGCCGTCATTTGCAAGAACGTGTTAGTTTCGTATGTCTGGACAGATTTGAAAAAGAGAAACTTTCTTAACTGGAAATAAACGTAGAAAGTGATTAAACACGTAAGAAGACCATAACTCCAATACAGAAGAGGAAAAATATATTAAATTAAAACATAAATTTGACGTTCAACTAAAAAGAATAATTTGAGAAACTTCAGAGCTTCTAATTTGAACTTGTATTCTCTTTTTTAATAATTAAATGAAACCCAAAAACTCGGGCTCGGTATTAATAAAACTACTAGCAACGTAACGATTTTATTCTGCTGCACTCATACGTATTATAGCTTCGGATGAATTATTTTTTAAAAGCCACAAAGATCAAGAGAACTATGAGATATCATCTCACCACAGTAAGACTAGCAAAATTTAACAGAACAGCAAGCAACAAATGCTGGCAAGGTAGTGGAGAAACTGGAACCCTTATTCACTGTTGGTGAAAGTGGAAAGTGGTGTAACCACTGTGGAAAGCGGTGTGGCGCTTTCTCAAAAAGTTACAAATAGAGATACCATTTGACCCCGCAACTCCAATACTGGGAATATACCCTAAAGGGATGATAATCACCATCCAAGCAGATATATGCACACCCATGTTTATCGCAACTTTGTTCATAATAGCAAGGAGCTGGAAACAACCTAAGTGCCCATCAACAAATGAATGGATAGAGAAGCTGTGGTATATTCACACAATGGAATACTATGCTGCATTGAGAAATAAGGAACTCATGCAATATTATTCAAAATGGTTGCCCTGGAGGACATTATGCTGAGTGAACTATCTCAGTCACAAAAGGGCAAACACTGTATAGTGCCACTGCTGTAGAATGGGACTGACATCAGGGTTAGGGTAAGAATGAGAAAAACTGGATGAATTATGTATACTGCATTGAAACTGATGAGGGAGAGAACAGTTTAAAAGCAATAGATTTTAGACATTATGATTATCATAAGAGTCAGAAATGAAGGTTGCAAAGTAGAGTATACTAGGGGTAAGAGTGGGGGGTTGCAGGGAGATTGTATACCAAAGAAGGAATTTTACTTTTCAAAGAGAAGAGCAAACTGGGGCTGGGGGTGGGCAGGGAGAAAAGTGCAACAATGAATGAATGGAAATCCAAAATCTCTATAAATGTTCACTGAAATTAATAATATTTTTTTTAAAAGCCACAAAGAATAAATTCATTTAAATTCATGCTTTATTTATCTATTTAGCAATAGTCTTTGATGAGGAAGCAAATCCTATCATTCTCATACTGGTCCACTAAAATTAACATGCTGTACTTGGTTTAGATTTAACTAGCTATTCTGTAAAAAACAACACAGTTAGAAACCATGACTGATTTTAATATTTACATAAAAGCTTATAGAATGAGGACGATTTTGTGACATTTCAGAGCTATAAAGATGAGACAAAAGTGAAAATAACAATAAACTGTCTTGTTACTTAAGGATAACAATTTCAATTCTACTAAAAGTCACTTGAAAAATGATTAATATGCAAGTGCTATGCTAAAGAAAATGTCAGTAACTGAATAAGGTAAGAGTTTAAGCTAAATCTTACAGTTAAAAATTGTATTTTAAAATCAGGAGAAAAAATCTAGATCATATACTAGGTGTATCTAATCTCTTATTATGTTTTCCCTTACTTATGGTGATAGTACTGGCCTTCATGCTAATAAAACCCAGTCCCCTGATAAACCTCATTCTTTTCTTTTTTCTTTTCCCCCTTTTTGTAAATTGAGATTTTAATGAACATTTAAAGCAAACTTGGATTTCCATTCATTCATTATTGTGCATTTTCCTCCCTGACCACTCTCTCACCCAGTTCATTTTTCTTTTTGGGAAAAAAAATTTTTTTTTCTTTGTGTACAATCCCCCCCGCCCGTCCACTTTACTTTGCAGCTCTTATTCAGTCTTGATTTTTGCCTGTGCCTGCATGGAATGCTCTTCCTCCAGATCTCTGCTGAACTGTAAGGTAGTATGGATATTCTGTCTAAAGAAGCCCCAACACTCTTATTCACTTTTACCATCCCTGTAACTAGAACAAGGTCTGAGACAGACTTGCTCAGTAAGTACATGGTGAATCTATATACAATGTCAATATTACAAAAATCAATCTTAAGATAATTTAAACTAAGTTTAGATATGGACAAAATATAGAATATTCTATACCTATGAAGCCTAGAAAAGGAAAAACATCCAACTTTTACTATCAGATTCTCGGTATGTGTTACCTACTTCATGAAATAAAGGAATACGGTTAATTCCACGCAGATGAAAAGACATACTCTAATTCTGAAGAAACACAATTATATAAAAGCCTTTATTATACTAACTCTTTAAAGAACAGGTAATTCATAAACAGAAAAGTTGGGTTTGGCATTAGTGTTCAAAGTATGACCCATGACCATTAATTTCAACTCGAAGTTATAGGTTATTCTAATTAATATATATACACACAGATATATATTGCCCCAAAATATATAAGCAATTAAACATTAATGTATTTTCTGCTCTATGCCACTAAGACCTATAACTGACTAAATTAAAATTTAAAATCCAAAATATGGGTTGTTTATAACATACAGAAACAGCAATCTTTAGGAGATTAAAGTAAATCAAAGTAGATTATGACCACTGCACTGGAAAAGTGATGGAAAGGATTATCTAAAAGGACTGTATGATCAGGCATTATATGTATAACAATTAACAATATGGAACAAGAAGTGCACTACAAAGTGAACTGGGGAAGGAGGATGAAAAAGGGAGAAAAATATGCATCAAGGAATAAATGAAAATCCAAGCTTTCTGTAAAATTTCATTAAAATCACAAAGAGGAAAAGAGTAAACCAGTCTTTTATTTGTGGACATGCAGCATTCATTTCAATTAACCATATATATCAACCACTGCAATCTGCTTCATCCTTAGTTTTTAAAATGCTTTAATATATTACAACTGCAAAGAACTAAGGATATGGCAAACAGCTGTCTCACAGTAAACTCCTCATTAGCATTAGTCAAGATAAGTTACTCAAAATAGGATTTACCTATAAATGCTCAGCTCTATTAAAATATTAACAAACACAGGACACCCTTATAGCAAATTATCCATCACAGAGAGCTATTGGCACAACAGGTCATCAAAGATACACAGGAAGCACTAGGGGAAAAAAAATTTCTTTTTCTTAACATCTACTCCTAGAAGGTGCCTGAGATAAAACAATCTTGGCAGTCAATGTGAACTTACCGTCACAGATTTCAGTGTCATACCATGGTAAGTGCCCATAGTATCAATTTTGAAGCCTTCCGTTTCTAAAATGAAAAAAATATTTTAAAATTAGACTTTACGTGTTTCACGTATAAGCACAAATACAAAATACATTATATCTGAAGTTCCACAAATATAACAAAGCTTTCAACTGTTTATACATGTGAAGTTAAATTACACATTAGTGAAATGAAAACTTTAAGAGCATTAATCACAAAAAAAGGGAGCTCTAATGACCAAGTGGTAAGGAGCTGTGCTGCCAACGCAAAGGCACGAGGTTCAAGTCCACCAGCCACTCTATGAGAGAAGGACAGGCAATCTCTCAGGTGATTTGTTTCCTTCGAAAACCGCTGAAGGGTCAATTATGCATCAGTGCTAACGCAACAGCACAGAAGAACAAAGTCTCAAGAATATGTTAGGTACACACAAACAAGCCTCCTGTGTTAATTCTAGTCAAAACTATCTGCAATTCAAGTGTGATTATAAAATTAGACTAATTTTCGTTGTAAATGTATACACAAATAAATCTAGGAAGCACTGGTGGCCTAGTGACAAGAAGCTACACTGCAATCCTGAAGGCACATGGCTTGAATCCATCAGCTGCTCTGTGGGAGAAGGATGGACAATCTTCTGGGTGATAAAACTGCCTCTAAAAACCTGCTTGGAGGGTCAGCTACGGGTCAGTCTGGCTCAACAGTATTCAGCAACAAAATATATTATTGTTAAGTGCCGTTGAGTCAAACAGGACTCAAAGCAACCTATGAACAAAAGATCTGAACCCTGTACTATCCTGTGCCATCATCACACTTCCCAATATACAAGAGACCAATGCAGCCGTCACTGTGTCAATCCACCTTGGCAAGAATCTTCTCCTTTACCACCCCTCCAACCTTCCCAGCATCATGTCCTACAAGGAACTGCCCTTTTCTAGAAACATGCCCAGATTATGTGAGATGAAGCCTCATCATTCCTGTCTTCAAAGAACACACTAGTGAACCCTCTCTAAGACTTATCTGTTTGTTCTCTTGATCGTTCATGGGATGTTCAGTGCTCTTCTCCAACACCACAGCTCAAAGGCATCAATTCTTCTGTCATCCTTATTCATTGTCCAGCTTTCAGATGCACAACAAAGAATCGGAAAGACTATGGCCTCAATCAGTCACACCTTAGTCCTCAAACCTAACATTATTACTCCTCAATAATTTAGAGCCCTCTAATTGCAGATTTTCCCAGTGCAATATTTCCTGACTTCTGGTACCAAGGGTGTTAATTATTAATCCAAGCAAAATGAAGATGTTGACAGTTTTAATCTCCTCTCCATCAATCATGATGTTGCCTATTAGTCCACTGGTAAGAATCTTTGTTTTCTTGATATTGAGAAGGAATCCATATTGAAGGCTGCATTCCTTGATCTTCTGCAACAAGTGCTTTAAGTCCTCCTCATTTTCAGCAAGCAAGGCTGTGTCATCTACATAACACAGGTTATTTATGAGTCTCTCCAATCCTGATGCCACACTCCTCTTCAAAGAGTCCAGCTTCTTAGATAATGTGCTCAGCATACAGATTAAATAGGTATGAAGAGAGAATACAACCCTGACGCACCCCCTTCTCAATTTTAAACCAGGCAGCGTCACCCTGCTCTGTTCGCACAAAAGCCTCCTGGTCCAGGTATAAGTTCCACCTGAGCACAATTAAGTGCTCTGGGATTCACATTCTTCTCAACTGGAACAGTTCTCCAACTTTTAACAGTTGGATTCTGAAGGGTAAGTTGTTTTTATTTACTTGAAAGTCTGGTTTAAACTGTTTTAGATGTTTTTTATTTTGTTAACAAACAAGTATAAGCTGATTGGACATTTATATTTCATTGATAATCAGCTGAGGGTTGGAAGTCTCTTGTTTAAGCAATCAAGACCTGGTGGGTGGGCCTTTGTATTTAAAAGTAGGAATGAGGATAGTTATAGTAGTGTAGTAGTAGAGACCAGATTGGAATTCAGTTGAAACGAGTAAGGGCAATAACAAACATCATTTAATAACTGAATATGGAATGTACATAGCTTGAATGTTGGAAAACTGGAAATTTTTAAAAATGAAATAGAATGCATAAATATTGCATATGTCATGAACACAACATACTAAGCATTAGTGAGATGAGACAGACCAGCTTTGGCCACTATGAATCAGAAAATAATATGGTATACTAATGCAGGGAATGAAAAATAGAAAAAAGGTGTTGCACTCATAGTCAAAAAGTCCATTTCAAGTTCTATCCTAAAATACAATGTTGTGAGTAATAGGATAATATCCATATGCATACAAGGGAGACCCATTAACACAACTGTAAGTCAAGTATACACTCCTACATCTGGTGCCAAAGAGGAAGAAAATGAGAATTTTTACCAAATTGTGCAGTATGAAATTGGCCAAACATGCAATCAAGATGCATTAATGATAACTGGTGACTAGAATGCAAAAGTAAGATGTGGTGAAGAAGGAATAGGAGTTGGAAAATATGAGTTTGGTGATAGAAATGGGGCTAGAAATAGAAGATTGAATTTTATCTTTACAGTGATTTATTCATTGCAAATGTCCCTTTTAAAAGATACAAATGACAACTTAACACATGGAAGAAATTGTTGGAGAAGTTCAATATCGGCAATCGAAACTAGGCCAGGGGTGGACTATGGGTCAGCTCATCAATTACTCATAAGCAAGTTCAAATTCAGGGGAAAAAAAATTAAAGTAAGCTCACAAGAACCAAGACATATTCTTGATTCAATTTCATTTGAACTTAAAGATCATCTTTGGAACAGGTTTGAGGCACTGAATACCAACGAAGACCGGATGAGCTATGGGATGATATCAAGGGTATCATCCATGAAGAAAGCAAAAGGTCATTATAAAAACAGGAGAAAGAAAAAACCAAAATGGATGTCAGAAGAGAATCTAAAAAGTGCACTGTAGCACTGAGAAGCGAAAACAATATCTAAAATCTGTAATACAGTTCTATTTTTTTACTAATAAAAAATTTGCATTCCAAAAGTATAACCAGAAGTATGGGTCATTCTCTTTATAAAAAAGCAAAGCTGTAAAAAGTGACTTGGGTTTCAGGACAGAGTCTCAATACTCTTTATATTAAGTATCAACAAACTCTTTCCATAGGGGCCACACATAAGTTAAATATTTTGCACCTTCTAAATTATCTGGTCTCAGTCACAACTATTAAATTTTGTAGTAGTAGAACAAGAGCAGTATACATAATATACCCAAGAGAAGCTCATCAGCCTCAAAAAGACAAAGACAGTATAAGACCGCTGCTATAAAAATGTAAGGATATTATGGTTAGCACAGGAATCCAGAATTAAGGTTGCATAGAGAAGTATACTTGGGTGGGGGGTAGGGAGAAGGGACATGGGAATTATATACTAATGAAGGAATTTTTTTTTTCTCTCTTCGGAGGGGGAAGCGAGCTGGTGGGGAGGGGTGGGAAGGGAGAAAAATGTGGCAATGAATGAATGGAAATCCAAAACCTCTGTAAAAAAAAAAAAAAAAAAAAAAAAATTAAGAAAAAAAAAAAAAAAAATGTAAGGAAAGGTTTATACAAACAGCCAGAATTATTCTTGGATGGTTATGAGGGATGGAAAGAGAGAAGAGATTAAAATAGTAAATAGATAAAAAGCATATATAATGATAGATGAAAAGACAGGCCATATACACTTAAGGGATTATCAGCACAGTATCACTGAAGAAAAGACAGACAAAGAGGTATACAGGAGAAATTAAAAGGATAAAGTGAGAAAAGTGAGATTATACTGTGGATTTTTAAACAAACTATGCATGAGAGATTGAATGAAAATTAACGTAAAACCCAGGAAAAACCGGCCAGAGAGGGAAGACAGGAAGCTGCACTGGGGAAGGTCACCTCGGATAACAGCAAAGAGGCATCTTTCAGGTAAAACCCAGGAAAAACCAGCCCTGAGAGGGAAGACAGGAAGCTGCCCAATGGGGAAGGTCACCTCAGATAACAGCAAAGAGGCCCTCGGGCCAGAAAGGAAAACATAATCTACACAGGAGTTCTACAGGACACTTCACCTTCCCTTGAGACAGTACAACTAAACTTAAGAGACACTGGTCAAAAGAAAAAAAATGTCAGCAGTTGACGTGCTTGGAATCA
>NW_006399828.1:14314423-14336726 GCF_000299155.1 Elephantulus edwardii | reverse complement strand
GGTGTGTCAGAGGCAGTGCGGTTGGCGCAGGATAGAGTAGGGTTTAGGGCTGGTGTGCATAGGGTCGCTATGAGTCGAAAACGACTCGACGGCACATAGGAACAACAACAACAATACACCTTTAATCAAATCACAATTTTAAAAAATAAAAAATGAAGGATAAAGTGATAAAAATCATGCTGTAAGGAAGTTGGAATTGCAGACTTTAGTTTACCCAATGTTTCTCTTAACCAAATGGTTATACTTCCTCTTAAGTTCAGTACATTATAAATAATAGATAAAAACTGTAGAACTTGCCTTCTTTTCCTTTAAATCTTTCCTGGTCATATCTGTTGTAGGCAGCTGGGATAGGCTGTTTGGTACGCAATGTGGGATCCTGTAAAATAAATTAGGGGTTATTATGTTAGTATTTTTTCACCTTAAGTAACACTTATAATGAAGACCACACTAAAAGGAGTTCTCTTAAAGGTTTTTCTTACTACACCCAATAGAGACAAAGAGCGAGGAAAAGGTTACTTGTTGCTTCATACTTATTTTCAAAGCTTTTTTTTTTGTTCACTGCTAATAAAAAAACTAACTCATTTCTATCAAAAGACAAGGAAATACAGTGCCTAGCACATTTAAACAAAAGGTGAAATATTTAGAAACTAAAACCGGTGTCCTTACAAATTACATCCTATTGACACAAATTTCTTTAAAGCAAAATATTTTTCCCTGTAAGTAGTACTTTGGGATGTGAAGCTGATTTTAGGTAACATAACTTTTTCAACTGTTTTAGTTACAGAGAAGTAGATCTTAAAATATACAACTATTTTTTAACTCAAATTGACAAGAGAAAAATAAGTTCCTTCTAGTGGAAAAGGAAAACTCAGAAGAAATATGAAAATGGTTACATCCTCAAATGTACTCAATGTCACTAAATCGCACATGTAGAATCTGTTGATTTAGTGTGTGTTTTAATGAGCAGAGTCACAACAACAAATATTTAATTTTTAAAAAATAAATTCAACAAATGAAATAAAAAGTCTGCCTCTAATATGAATATAGTAAAATACTTTATTGAACTGAGATTTTTTTAGAAAATTTTCATTAATTTGAAGGAATCTGGTGGCATGACGGATAAAGCACCTATCTACTAACCAAAATGTTGGTAGGTCAAACCTTTTGAACTGTTTAGTCACTAACTGCTTCACAGAAGAAAAGAAGTGGCAGTGTGCTTCCAGATTTACCCTGCTGATAGTCTTCTTAACTCAATGACAGTGAGGTTTAGTTTTATAACTGATGTTTTAACATTAAATACACAATTATTACTAAACCATTGCAAATATACAGAATAAGGCTAACATCTTGTTTGTATATTTAAAGAGCTGTAATTAAATGATGCATAACTGAATTTACAAATTCATCTAAAAACTCAGACTGTAATCAATCATCTTAAAGTAGCATATTTAAACAATTTAACTACTAATGAATAAATTCATTTAATATACTAAGCCTTTATCTAAAATTCATAGTATGAAATACTCCAAAACCACATAATTAAAGAGTAGTTCCAAACCTGAGAAATTTCATTTTTATGAAAGCTGAAATATTCACTTGTGACACTTTACTAGGATATGTATTTTGACAGTTAATAGTCAAGCATTATTAACATTTTCAGTTACTCTATTAATTATGGAAATACAGCTAAATTATTCATAGTCACAGAAAGAAGGATTAAACATTATGAATTTCTAAACATTTTTCACCTACTGCTATTCAGCCAATTCATAAATGTAAAACCCCTGGTGCTTACCATCATAATGATTTTGTTCTACCAGCTCTATTTCTCTATCTACTTTGCTTTATCTCTAGTGGACTGTACACCCAGCTTGCAGGATGTATGAATTTTTTGCATCCTTGCATTTCAAGATCTCAATCTAACAAACAGCACACACTTATAGTCTGAGGAGTTTAAGTAGAGTGTATGCCATGGTGGAGTAGTGGTAGAGAATCATGCTATCAACACAAACGCATGCAGTTCAAATCTACCAACTGCTCTGCAAGAGTCAGCTATGGGTCAATTCTGACTCACCGGTATACAAAAACAACAACAAAGGTCATATATGGAATGTACTATGGTTGGCAGAGCCCTAACCGGTCTATCAAAGAGTAAGGCAGTGAATTTTTGAAAGCATCTTACACTGAGGTACAATGAAGGATTTCACATGATTAGTAAGCAAAAGAAACAGGATATACGTACTGAGATGCCAAAAATTTCATAGATTCTTTCAAACAAAGTCCCATATAGGAAGGTAATAGGTATTCATATTCTTAACAGTGTTCAGTGATTCTTTCATGCACCAGTGCATAAATGCTATAAGTTGAATTTTGTTCCCAAAAAATATGCTTTCTGTATTCTAATCTCTATATGGGTGGTTGTAATCCCCTTTGAGGGAGTTTTGATGGCCAAGTGGTAAAGAGCTGCCCCTATACAATTTACACCCTCTAAAAATCTACTAGAGGATCAGCTCTAAGGTGGTTCCAACAGCATATATCATATATCAGCATATATCAACAACAATCCCATTTGGAAATTAGTTTTCCTTGGTACAAAAACAAAGAATAAGGAAGTCCTATGGCACAAAATATAGCATATCATGTGGCCAATCTAAAGGTCAGTGGATCAAATCCACCAGTTGCTCTACAGGAGAAAAGATGGCCAGTTCTCATTAAAAAGTGCAGCCTTAGAGACAAGATGGAGGGTGCCATGAATGGGAATCAGCATGAAGGCAACGTAAATCTATTCTAAAAGGAGCCTCAGTGGTATACTACTTAAGTGTTGAGTTCCTGAACAAAAAAATCTGCATGTGAACTTAGTAGCCTTTCTGGAGAAGAAGAGAGTTTCCTCCATAAAGATTTACAGTCTCAGAAATCTAATGGAAGTTTGCTATGAGTTAAAGAGTTTATTGAAGAGCAGTATTATTAGGGTGTGTCTTGAGTCAACCTCTTTTGACATCTCAAAGAGGAAATTATGCACGCAAGCAGAGACAGAAAGTTGACAAGAAGGACCCAAGAAACTAAAATTGAAGAAAAACAACAAAAAAAGGCAGAGCCCTGAATTTGAAGTTATAACCTACTGAGCTATAAGAAAATAAAACTATGGTAAAGCGACACACTTGCATATTTCTGTTACAACAACACTAGGTAACTGTGACAGAAAACAACAACCAGCTGTGGTGTGTGCTAAGGACATAAAGAACACAAAATGGATGGCAGAAGATAGTTCTAAGTAACGGCTATGTCAAGGTGACCAGATGTTGAAACAAGAACTGTATTAGAAGTTATTTCATCTATGCTCTGGAGTATATTTTTAAGTATGTGTGTATGTTTGTTCTTGATGTTATCTCATTATTAATCCTAAACACAGAATGTACACTCATTTTTGGTTTTACACGTTACTTGTTACCATGTAAGCACAAGTATGACTTCTTAATTGTCATTACTGAGAGACCACGTATGGTCTAAAGTAAGTGTGTGTGTGTGTACATACAGATGCCAAGGTGACTAAGTTGGTGGACAATGATGGTTAATTTTATATGTCAACATGACAAGACCATCATCTTCCATTTGATGATCTGAAGTGAGCATTCAATTATTTGAAAGGATAGCTCCATACCTCCTAGGATGAATGATCTACATCCAGTCTATAAAAGGATGTGGGAAGACTTGTTCTTGCTCAATTCTGCACTTACTTTAGTTCTTGGGACGTATACCTGCAGAAGTCTTCAGTTTGCCACCTGGCCTACATATCCTGATTTATAATACCCTGCAGCCAAATAATCCAGGAGTGATCTTAAGACTATTGTCTGCAATGGATTTGAACTCTTGGCCCTCAATAATTGCATAAGCCATTTCCTTGAAATTGTATTCATATACTTCATAGCTTTTGCTCTTCATGAAGTGAGAACCCAAATTAAGACAGCATGCAACTTTTGATTTTACTGAAATAAGATTTTGGTCCAGGTATGTCTCCAGGAACTGAATCAACTACATCTGTGCAAAAAACCAAAAAGAAGTTTTATATCACCATTTAGAACAAGGCAGATCTACAAGCAACTCTGCAGGAGAAAGATAAAGGGCAGCTGAGGAACAAATCAAGACTTGCTCACACTTCAAGATGAAGCTGAACAAATTGAAACAAGTCCACAAGAGTTACTATGTAATTCTGAGTCCATCCCACCTGTATTAAGAGATTGTTTCAAGAACAAATATGACACATTGAATACTACTGACCAAATAAACATCAAATGAGTTATTATGGAATGACAATAAGGACACTACACATGAGGCAAATCAAAAGGTTATTTTAACAAAGCAAAGAGAGTGAAAAGATCAAAACAGATGTCAGGAAAGACTCTGAAACTTATGGCACAGAAAAGCAAAAGCAAATGGGGGATGAAACCCATGATATAAACGAAGTGAAGATTTCAAAGAGTAATTAAAAAAATATAAAGTATTACAATAAAATGTGCAAACACCAGAAGCCAGAAATCCTAAAAACTAAAGGAAAAAGACCAGGTTGAAGTTGCAACAGCAGAGCATTTCTACAGATAAAATACTAAACAGAGCTATAAGGACCAAAGGAAGAAGAAAGGCATGCAGAGAGCCACTATATAGTTATAAGACATTAAAACATCTCAGGAAATAGCATATGATAAAGAACCAAAATCCAAACAGCACTAAAGGCAAAGAGCAAATAACAAAGCTCCAGGAGTTGAAAGAAAAGTAATTCTGAGATGTGTCAACAAATGGAGTGGGCTGGAAGTGCTCACTCATTTATACTAAAAAATTTCAAAGTTAACTTGTCTGATCAATTGATTGGGAGAGATCCACTTTGATACCAAAGAAAGGGGATTCAAATATATGTGAAAATTACTGAACAGTTACCAATAATATTCCACATAAATAAAATCTTGCTGAACATACAGCTGCAATAGTGCACTGACAGGACAGCTACCAGAAATTCCACTCTGGTTCTGAAAAGACCATGGAACAAGTTATAACACTGCTTACATCAGATGAGTCCTGGCTAAAAGGACAGAACACAAGATGTTTACCAGTGTTAAATTGATTATGTAAAGTCATCTGACTGTGTGGCTCATTCAGAAAATGAAAACACTACAAAGAACAGAACACTTAATTATGCATCTTAACAACACTTAATCAACACTTAATTGTGCATTTACCAAGAAAAACTTGCTGGAAAAGAACAGAAATTCTGTGTAATTTAAAGAAACTGCTCTGTACATTGAATAATATGGTATCCAGATTAGAGGAAGACTTACAAACAACCTATGATAAACAGATTATAAATTTTGGTTACTGAAAGTGAAGATGAAACATTTAGTGATGTTACATATTATTTGGAGATAACACCTCAACATAAGGGAAAAACCTCACAAATGGACTAATAAGCAACACTATAGAAAATACTGACATTCTCAGTGATTTCATATTACCTGGATTCACAATCAACACCCCACTGAAGCAGCAAGTCAAAAAACCCAAAGATTTATAGAGACAATCTGCTGCAAAAAGATCTCTTTCAAAACAAAAAGTACATCTTGAGAACTAAGGTATAACTGACTTGTTTTCAACTACTTCATATGCACTGAAAACCAGATGATGACTACTAGAAGGTGGTGACAATAATGGCAAAAAAGTATTGAAATGAAAATACGGGGGGAAATTATGCACTGCCAGGAAAATTAACAAATCAGTCTTGGAAAACATACAAACACAATGTTCTTCAGAGGGGAAGATAGCAAAGCTTTATCTTATATGGTCTGGATATATCATCAGTCCGGCAGAAGGACATCATGCTTGGTAAGGCAGGTCAGTGAAAAACAGAGGCGTATACACAACAACACAGACTGACAGTGACAAAACCAATGGAACCAAATATAAAACATAGCAAGATTAAGCAGTGTTTCACTATACATAAGTGGTCACTATGAGTCAATGATCAACTGAAGAGCGCCTAACAAAAGGATGTCTCACGTTAAAAAGTACTGCTAAAGAAGGCAATACTTAATTGTGGCCTTTTAAAATTTTTCAGCAATAGTGAAATACAAAAAGGTATATAAATATTCCAGTGTTAGCTTACAGTTGGGTTTTTTAGCCATTACTTTAGCCTCTCTCTGGTTTGAACTACCTTAACTGCACAGTCCTACATATCAACAGCAGCCATGAGAAGAGGATAAGACAGAGAGTGCTTCCCACACTGGGCAAGAAGACCTGAGGGAGACTGGAGCAAGACTCTGGTGATGGTGATGAAGTCTTTACTATGGCATTGCTGTGGATAAACTGTAGCAAAGTTTAGCTAGAGGAGTCCTGAGATCAAGGCCACAGTTAAGGTTTCACTATTCTTACTGGATAATGGAAGGAAAAGCTGCTTGCTGAAATGAAACCAGAGCCTGGATTAACTGAGGTATTATGGCTTGGGACTGTTGAGCTAAAATCTGCACTTGCACTGGGAGATACTGTCTCCGCCACTCTCCAACTTAATACCCTAGTAAATTCCACTCTCAGTACCACAAGTGTGAGTAAAGTCTGTGAGTCAACAACGAATGTCAAATCAATATGATTGGCAGGAAGAGGTGCAGGAACATGGGAGGCGGGAGTGCCATGTCTGGCCAGCCATGCTGCTATGGGTACTACTGATGTTCCCCTTTATGAAGCTGAGTAGAAGGCAGACTCTGTCACTTTCACATTCTATCTCCTCCTTCCCTATAACAAAATGGGCTAAAAATTTTTAAGATGAGACATCTTCAAGATTTGAACAGCAAAATACAAGTGATACTTTCATTAAAATTTCTTATTATGCCAGTAATTATACATTCTTACCACAGGTGCTGCATTTGGAGCTGGTCGCTGTTCAGGGGCACGTCCTTCTTCTCTGGCTTTCACAGACTGAAGAATGGCAAAAATATTCTTGGAAAAATTCTAAATAAAATTCCAATTAAAGAAAGGAAAATTACTTAGTAAGTAAATTAAGATTATATTTTCTTCTCAATTCTTTCTAGGACAGTGATAGGTGTTGAAATATAAACCAAAAAGAACCAAAAATATCAGTAGTTCAAACTCACAAGTCACTCTATGGAGGATAAAACAATCTGTTCCTATATAAAGACTTACAACTTCAGAAACTAGATATGGTAAGCTACCTTTAAAAACTAAAGAAAAAGGTTTGTATGAGTCAGAAGAGATTCAACAGCAATAGGTTTGGTTTGAGAACATACACATGACTTGTCATGAGCCAATCATTCAAAGGGGAACAGCAAAGTTATTCAAACAACAAAATTATTTTCTAAGGAAAAGCAGCTGATTCAGCTTACAAGTCAAATAATGGCCTAACTGCTGTTTATGGACACAACAATCATTGTATTAGGCAGAGATACTTGATGCAAATTTCTCACGTCATTATGTAAAATATTACAAAGATTTCATAAAAGTAGTAATTTTAGGGACCTCATCAGGACATTCAAGAAATGGCAAAGAACAGAATGGCTACTAGTCAAGTTTGGTGTCACTGGCTTGATACATATTAAACAGTCCAGCACTTTTCCCAACCATTTTTTCTACACTATCAGTACAAATATCAAGAGTACCTTACATAAAATATTAAAGAAAATACTTATCTACAAAATAAAGAAGGGAGCTTTGGCAGCAGACCTGTAGGGAATTGTGCTGCTAACCCAGACGTGGCATCTCTCTGAAATTTAGAATCTTTCTGAGGCTCTCGAGGAAGAAAGATGGGCAATTTCTTCCTGTTCAATTTAGATTGTCTTAAAATCCACTGGAGGGTCGACTATGAGTCAGCTTCCACTCAATGGCAATGAGTTCTGATTTTGAAAGATTTTTGTGTTTTGGGGTTTTTGGGGGTTTGTTTTACATTTTTGTTTTCAAAACATACTGTTTTCAAAGTATATTCAGTAAGAGACACAAACTATAGAAGAATTGGGTAGACTTATAAGTGATGAGTAATATGTTCTTTTACTACTCTAATTTTCAACATTAAACATAAGCTTATTGGTATCATTTTAAAATCATGCTTTTTGAATGCCATAAAAAAAAAAAAGCCAAACTGCTGTATGCTGGGTGCTCATAGTCATCATGGAACAGTACACAATAATTATATCTCCTGCACAGTACTGAATCCATCATTCATTCATGAATCTCAAGAAAAAGTACTAAAAAAAAAAAGCAGGAAGAAACTAAAATCTTAGTGCTTGAATGTTTTTATTTTAAAAAATATGAATACTCATAAAAGCAAACCTCACTACTAAAGAATTCTTTAATTATTAACTTATTTTTTAAAAGCTATAATGGTGTCACAACATTGCTAAAAACTAGTGCTTTATTTAAAAATGATGTTACAAGCCTGCCATCTACAGCTCAAAAAAATTATTCAACTGAGTTCTTTGAAAATTTTATGTTTAATGTGAAATGAAGTAGGATGGAACACTTCTGTTTTCTTCCTTCATCATGAGCTTTAATAATTTTAATGAGCATTGGTATAACAATGTCAGCCAAAATATTGCTTAAGTATTAGCCATATATGGCAGAAAAATTACTAACAGATCATCTTGTATTCAAATACAAACTTAGAATGGTTGTATTCTCATGATCTTAAGTTCATTTGTAATTCTGAATTCCAAAAAACTCTTTAAAAAATTCTTAATCTCTACTTCAAGTTGTTACGTGCTGTCACGTCACCTGAGACCCATAGTGACCCTATGTACAGCAGCCCTGAACCCTTCCCTGTCCTGAGCCAGTCTCACTAATTCCAGCACATCAACCTCCATTGCCCCAGTCACTGTATCAATCCATCTCATCCGGGTTCTTTCTCTCCTGCACTGTCTCTCCATCCTTCCAAGCATGAGGTCTTTCTCCAAGGACCAGTCTCTTATGACCACAAGTCCAAAGTATGTGAGACAGAGCTTCAAAGTCCTAGCCTCCAAGAAGAAACTTGGTTTCACTTTTTCCAAAACAGAGCTCTGTTTTCGTGGCAGTCCATGGTATGTTCAAGACTCTTCTCCAGCACCACAATTCGATGGCATTGATTGTTCTTCTGCCATCCTTAGTCACTGTCCAGCTCTCTGATGCATAGCAAGAAATTACAAAGACAATAGCCTGGATTAGGCACACATTAATCTCTAGACTGACATCGTTGTTTTTCAGCACTCTAGTGAGGGCCCCGACAGCCGATTTTCCCAATGCAATTTGTCTTTTGACTTCCTGACTGCTAGTGTTAAGAGTGCTGATTATGAAACTGAGCAAGCTGTCACTGTTAACAACCTCAATCTCTTCTCCATCTACCATAATGCTTCCACTGGGTCCAGTGGTGAGGAGAAAAAGACATATTCCTTTCTTCCAGAAAATCTTAATAGCACTGTTCTTAGTAAAATATTATATAACATTTAAGGCTTAAAAAATTCACTGTTATCAAGCTGGGGGTTCAGACTCATACTGACCCTCCATAGATAGCTCTAGTGGCCTATGTTGCAATCCCAAAGGCATGTGGTTTAAATCCACCAGCTACTCCATGGAAGAAGTATGAGCAATTTGCTCCCTTATAATTTAACGCTTCTGAAAAAACCACTGTAGTTATGTAAGCTGGTTCGGACACAATGGCACCGAACAACAAAAATCCCTCTATTGGGCTTCAAACTCCAAAAATCATTACCAAGAGGAGAGTGTCCACCTTTCTTTCTTGGAGCAGAAAGTGTATCTGAACTACTGAAGTCTCGGTCTCCTGGTTAGCAGCACAGCATTCCACAGCATCCCACAACCTACACGATATCCTTCCTGTCATTACCAAGGGCTCTTGATCATATGCTACATCCTGAAATATTTCCATATTGACCAATTCTTTTGGTAAAGTGACTGTGTATTCCATCTTCTTTCGAAACTTCCTAGTTCATTCAAGATTCTGCCCATAGCACCTCTTAGTATTACAACCGGAGCCTTGAATCTGTTTTTCAGTTTTCTTGGCTAGAGAAACATTAGGCAAGTTCTTCCCTTTTTATTTTTTCACTTCAGTTCTCTACGCATTCCATTATAATATTCTGCTTTATCTTAAGCTGACCTCTGAAATCGTCTGTTCATCTATTTCACTTCTGCATCTCTCTTTTGGCTTCTCAAATGCTCTCATGCAATTTTCAGATTCTGACATCTATTTTGACCTTTTCTGTCTCCTTTAAGTAACAATGTTTTGCTCTCTTTGTGGATGATATATCCTTGATATCATCCCATAGCTCATATGGTCATTGGTTACTAATATTCAATGGCTCAAATTCTGGAAATGATTTTTAAATTCAAGTGGGATAGACTCAAGATCATATTTTCATCCTGCAGACTTATGTCAATCTTCTTCCACTTTATTTTGAACTTGCACACAATTAGCAGTTTGTTCCACACCCAACATTTAGTCTTGTTTTAACTTCTAATACTGTACTTCCCCAATGATTCTTTCTACAGATGCAGTCAATTGGATTCCTGTGCAGTCCATCAGGTAAGTTTCATGTGTATAACTGCCGTTTTTCTTTTAAAAAGATATCTGCAATGAATAGATAACCAACAAAACTCAATCATTTGTTCTCCTACTATCATGCCTTCATCATTGTATAAATGCTTCTTGACTGTAGGCTTAGTCAATGTTATACTGCAAATTTTGGCAGAGAGCCTCAATATCCTCCTCTTTGACTTTAGCTATTGGTGCACGTATTTTAATAATAATAATAATAATAATAATAATAGTGTTAAGTCTTCCTTGTATAAATATACATAGGATTCTGTCATTTACAGCATTGTACTAGAATGAATTTCAAAATGGTCTTTTTTAACTATTAATGCAACACTATTCTTCCTTAAGTTTTCATTTACAGAATAGTAAATCATATGTCTGACTAATTCAAAGTGGCCAATGACAGTCCATCTCAGCTTGCTAATGCGTACTGTATTAATCTTTCTGCAATCTATTTCATTTCTGACGATGTCCAACTGTCCTATATTCACATTATGTATATTCCACTTTCAAATTACTAGCTGATGTTTGCAACTGTTTTCCTCATTTTGAATTTTTTTCCAACCTGAGGGCTCTACCTCCAGTGCTACTAACTATATGTTGTTGTTGTTGTTGTTATGTGCCATCGAGTCCCTAGCGACTCATAGCGACCCTATGTACAACAGCCCTAAACCCTGCTCTATCCTGTGCCAATCGCATTGCCTCTGACACACCCATCCCTAGTATCCCAGTCACTGCATCAACCCACCTCATAAAGGGTCTTCCCCTCCTGCGCTGTCCCTCTACTCTACCCAGCATGATGTCCCTCTCCAAAGACCTGTCTCTCCTAGCAACATGTCCAAAGTATGTCAGATGAAGCCCCAGAATCTTTGCCTCCAAGGATTATAACTTAATTTTAAAACCCAAAAATTCTGCAACCACAATCAGTCTGCCTAGAGCACAAAGTCTGGTTTTATACCTAATCTTCCACACTTCATTAAATACTATTACTAAATTATTTCTACTGTTCAAATCAATGAAAAAAATTCACATTTGAAACACAGAATTGAGGAAGTAGAGAAAAGGTAAAAAGAGAAAATTATGTAAAATAATGAATGCATTTTCTGGAAATTTCTTAAGATACTGAACCTTCAGCATCTTTCCCTTTCTATCTTTCAAATTTTAAAATACCTACCTTCACAGACCTGCAATATATGATGTTCTTTATTGCATTACTTGTAACAGTGAGGAGAAAAAAGGGAAATAAAGACAGGAAGAAAAAAGAGGAAAAGAAGAAAGAAGGTACACAGGAAGAAATGGAAGAGAAAAAAGTCTCACAATTTTGTAAGGGAGAAATAACTAATAAATAAATTTTGCGACATCAAGAACAAAATGATAAAGACTCAGCTAAGTATTCACTGACTTTATTTCCAGGAGTTCTCTACTTTGGGGCAAAAATCTTATTTATGACTTTATGAGGTAGATTGATTCAGTGACTGGGATAATTGGGATGGGAGTGTCAGAGACAGTGCAATTGGCACAGGACAGAGCGGAGTTTAGGGCTGTTGTACATAGGGTCGCTATGAGTCGCAGGCAACTCGACAGCACGTAACAACAACAACAACATATGCATATAAAGCTTGTCATCAATATTACAAGAATCTACTAATCAGGAAGGCCCACATGCAGCAGCACCCAGACTTATGCCAGGAAGTTAAGCCAGGAGGCCCACGAGGGCAGCAGCACACATATACATGCCAGGAAGCTGGACCACGGGCATACAAGCAACAGCATCCATACACACACCAGCGAGCCAGCCAGGATGCCTGGAGCGGCAACTTCCCCAGGGAGTACCCAGGTGACAGCAGGGAGTGACTACAGCCTAAGCTATCACACTAGGGGTTTGGTCAGAGACCTTGCCCCAAGGCCTTTCCCAGGGGATAAAGGGGGAAAGGAAGATCAACACCAAATTTACATCAGTTTTTGAACTGGGAAAGTGTCTTTGCACGTTGCTGCTCTTAATAGCTTAGATATGTCTACCACCTGCTCTTGCGGGCACACAGCGCTTGTCTGTTGGATACCGTACTAAAGTGGAGCTCTCAGGTTAAGACTAAAGAGGACTGGTCAATCACTTCTGAAATAACAGGTCTTCAAAAGCCCAACAAAAAGTAAAGCACACTTAAGCTATTACATATAGCACTGGAGGTTGAGCTCTTATATTGGGAAACACAGTAATAAAGAAGAATAGCTGCAAACAGCCACTAATAACTAGAAGATGGGATGTACGAAGTATGAACATACATTGATATTGTTAGGAAAAAAAGGAAATCCATAAATACTGACATACAAAACACTGGTGAGTTGAGATGGACTGACATGGACCACACTGTTTCAGACAATTCTATGATCTGCTTTGCCAGAAATGAAAAAGTGAATAAAAATGGGGTTGCAGTCACCATCAAAAAGACCATTTCTAGACCCATTCAGATGTATAATGCTGTGTATAATGAGTGATCGGATACTATCCATTAAATATACAAGGAAGACCAGTTAATATCATTTCAATATATACACAAACAACTAAAATGCCAAAGAGAAGGAAATAGAAGATTTCTACCAACTTTTGCAGTCTGAAATTGACTGAACATGCAACCAAGCTTCATTAATGATAATTGGTGAAGAGAATGCAAAAATTGGCAATAAGGAAGGATAAGTAGTCAAAAATATAGGTTTTATGACAGAATGAGGCTGGAGATAGAATGATGGCATTTTATACAATTAATTATTTATTGCAGATTGTTGTTGCTGTTATGTGCAGTCGAGTCACCTGCAACTCATAGTGACCCTAGGTACAATGGCCCTAAACAATGCTCCATCCCATACCAATCTCATCAAAACTTGTGTTAGGCAGATGAAACAGTGTTGCTTGCTGAAACTAAGGACCTGAATGAAGCATTTGCGCCTGAAGGTTAAAGACTGCAGCCTCCAATATGGATTGAAGCTCAATATCAAGAAAACAAAGATTCATTCTCACTCTCAGGTCAACATGCAGTATAATGATACATGAAGAAAAGACTGAGGTTGTTAAAAATTTCACCTTGCTTAAATCTACAATCAACACTCTTGGCACCAGCAAGCAGGAAATCAAAAGGCTATTTGCCCTACAAAAATTTGCTGGAAAAAACCTATCGAGAGTACTAAAGACCAACAATGCTAGTCTTGAGACTAAAGTGCACCTGATCAGGCTATGGTCTTCTCAACTGCTTGCTATACATCTAAAAGCTAGACAATGAATAACAATGACAGAAGAACAGATGTCTTTGAATTTTAGTGCTGGGGGGAAAAAAAGTACTGAACACACCATGGACTACCAAGAGAACAAAACAGATCTGTACTGGAAAGCGTAAAAATCAGTTTGCTCTTCAAGGTATGGTTTCTGAAGCTCCATTTGACGTACTTTAAGCATACTGTCAGAAGGGACCAGTCCCTGGAAAAGTACATCATGCCTGGGAGAGGTTCAGTGCAGGACAGGAAGACCCTGAATGAGATGAACTGACACAGTGCCTGCGTGCGGCAATGGTATCAGGGGTGTCAGAAACAGTGAGGCTGGGTCAGGATAAGGCGAGATTCAGAGCCACTTTCATGATCACTGGGTCGTAGCCAAGGCAACGGCAATTAGTAATATGGCTAATAGAGCTCAGATGACCTATTGCTAAGAAGCTGTGCTGCAATCCCCAAAGGCAGACTACACTGTCCATGGGAGAAGACAGAGCAACAACCTCCCTTGCGATGTACTACCTCTGAATACCCACTTGAAGGTCAGCTATGAGTGAGTTTGAACTTGGTAATAAAAAATTTAAAGCAAATTTTGATTCAACAGGAAAATTTCTGGACTTTCACGTCACTCTTTCAACTTGCAAGTGATGTGTACATAAAGAGGCCTGCATTTTTAAATCACATTATCCCACCACTTTTTGGTAACCAATAACTATCTGCTTAAGTGGATAATATGATATTTATAAATCTACATTATTACTAACCTTATAAAGGGATAAAGCATCAAACTTCCTCCACACAGCATATATTAACCAATTTTATAACAATTCACAAATAAAATGTACACATGCACTCTAACAAATGAACAAAGTATTTTAATTACCTTTCCTGTGCTTTGTAAGATAGTTGTTCTTGTCCTCCATACTCTCTCTCTGCTGACAATATCTCGGGTCACATCTACTTCAGCATCCACAAAACTCCTCTGTTTAAGGGCAGTTATATCATCATCTAGATCAGTTTTGATGGTAGATCTTTTCTTAGCCATAATTTTGGCTTTGATTGCAGCAATTTTTTCCACTGACATAGCTTCAGACAAAGACCTAAAAGTCATTTCTTTAATTAATTTTCATATGAAGGATCCCTTTAATTAATTCAAAAGTTCTACATTTTAAGTTCCGGGTGTAAACTTTTTATATCTGAATGGCAATAAATTTTCTTATTTGTCAAACTTACATATTTGTTACTTATTTAGTTTTATAAAGTGTTTACTTTGAGACATTACTCTAAAAATAAATTAGTAATTTCTTAGAAAAGTAACAAAAATCTTCACATGATTTTTTTCCTATCTTTCCACATAAAAAGCAGCAGTGGTCCCTTATAAGTAACACAAACACACAAATACACAAATAGGAAGCTCTAGTGGTACAGTTTGTAAAGAGCACTGATGATAACCCAAGGGCAGAGACACTCTAGCTGTTAAAATCCACCAGCAGCTCCACAAAGAAAAGAAAATCTCCTCTCATGACATTTACAGACTCAAAACCCACTGGAACATAATCAGCCCTGGTTCAACAGCAATGAGTGCTTTGAGATATACATATATACACATATATAAACACACGTGTTTGTGTGTTTTGTGAGACTTTTCTTTGCTAAATCACCCCTATAAATAAAAGTTACATAAAACACACAGTCCAAGGGCGCTCTGGTGGCCTAGTGGCAAAAAGCTGTATTGCAATCCCATAGGTGCACAGTTAAATGCACCAGATGCTCTGCTGGAGGAGGGGCAATCTCCTCCTGTACTAGTCGGATCTGATTTGACAGCACATAGCAAAGAGTAATAATTAAAAAAAAAAAACCGACAGTCTACATGAGAAAGGAGGTTAAAAGTAATTCTGTAAAGAACACAAAACCTAGGTTACCCATGAATGTTTCACATTTCAAAACAGTATGTCATGGTTTACACTATACCAACTTTAAGGGTGACCCAACTTTTTAAACAAATGCCATATAAATATATATTCCTTTTAATTTCTAGAAGATGAAATCACTTACTAAGCATTTTTTTTCTCTTAACTCTTAGAGAAAGAGGAAAAGAGGGAAGAATCATATACTTTTAACAATATAAATTTCATAAGATAACCATATGTATACTTAATGTCTTTCTTAATCATGGAAAACAGAGTTCAAAGTACTGAAATACTTTAGTAACTACTGACAAAAAAGTGACTTTAGTCACAAAATTAAACTTAAAATAACAACTTCAAAATTATAAATTTTAATATAAATTTAAACATAAATATAAATAAAATTTGGAAAAAGAAATTGTGTACATTTCATCATAGTGTCTTGTTATATGCCATCCATGTGTTATATGCCATCAAACTTATGGGAAGAACTGTCCAATGTTGTTGTTGTCGTTGTTATGTGCCATCGAGTCGCTTGCGACTCATAGCGACCCTATGTACAACAGCCCTAAACCCTGCTCTATCCTGTGCCAATCGCATTGCCTCTGACACACCCATCCCAATTACCCCAGTCACTGAATCAATCCACCTGATAGAGGGTCTTCCCCTCCTGCGCTGTCCCTCTACTCTACCCAGCATGATGTCCCTCTCTAAAGACCTGTCTCTCCTTACAACATGTCCAAAGTATGTCAGACCAAGCCCCAGAATCCTTGCCTCCAAGGAGTAGCCTGGTTTAATCCTCTCTACAATGAATCTGTTTGTTTTCTTGGCAGTCCATGGTACATTCAATACACTTCTCCAGCACCACAGCTCAACGGTGTTAATTCTCCTTCTATCCTCCCTAGTCATTGTCCAACTCTCTGATGCATAACATGTGATTGCAAAGACCATGGCCTGTATCAGGAAGACCTTAGTCTCCAGAGACACTGTTGCTCTTGAGTACTTTAGAGAGATCCCTAACAGCAGACTTTCCCATCGCAATACGTTTTTTTATTTCCTGGCTGCTGGTGCCAAGAGTGTTGACCATGGAGCTGAGCAAACTGAAGCTAACAATCTCAATCTGCTATCCATCCTGATGCTACCAATTGGTCCAGTGGTGAGAATCTTTGTCTTCTTGACTTTGAACCTCAGTTCATACTGAAGGCTGCAGTCCTTGACCCTCTGCAGTAAGTGCATGAGGTCCTCCTCAGTTTCAGCGAGCAGGGTTGTGTCATCTGCATAACGCAGATTGTTGATAGATCTTTCACCAATCCTCGTGCCGCACTTCTCCTCATAGAGCCCAGCCTCTCGGATAATCTGCTCTGCATACAGGTTGAAAAGGTATGGATAGGACACATCCCTGGCGTACACCCTTCCCAATTTTGAACTATGCAGTGTTGCCCTGCTCTGTTCTGACGACTGCCCCTTGGTCCAAGTATAGGTTTCGCATTAGCACGATTAAATGTTCTGGGATTCCCATTCTTCTCAGAGTCAGCCACAGTTTGTTATGATCCATACAGTCAAATGTCTTTGCATAATCAATAAAACACAGATATACATTCTTCTGGTATTCTCTGCTTTCAGCTAAGATCCATCTGACATCAGGTACAATATCCCTAGTACCATGACCCCTTCTAAACCCAGCCTGGACTTCTGGCAGTTCTCTGATGATGTACTGTTGCAGATAGGATTTCTCAAAACATAATCATCACAGAAGCCGACTGCAAGCGTGTTCTCCAGTAGAGGCACTGCTGAGCACCAACACTGAACTAGTAGCCAAACAAGCACCAACACCACCGTGTCATCAAGTCTTCAAAGTAGTATTCTATACCACATTCTTTTATATATATCAAATGTGGTAATTCTTCAAGCAGAAGCCAAAAACATAAAACAGGAACCATAAAGATGCATTTAAAAGTGAACGGATAAAAATAACACACCATACTAACATCAGCAAGCTCTAGTGGTGTAGGGGGCAAGGAGCTATGCTGCGAACTCAAAGGCAGGTAGTTTAAATCTACCATTTGCTCCACAAAAGAAAGATGGACAATTCCCTCTCATGCAATTTACTGCCTCTGAAAACCCATTGGGTCAGCTTTAAGTAGGGTCCTACTCAATGGAAAACTGTGGCTGAATCTGAAAGGAATGGGAATCCCAGAACACTTAATCGTTCTAATGCGAAACCTATAGTTGGACCAGGAGGCAGTCATCAGAACAGAGCAAGGGAACATTGCGTGGTTCAAAATTGAGAAGGGCGTACGCCAGGGATGCGTTCTGTCTCCATACCTTTTCAACCTGTATGCAGAACAGATTATCCGAGAGGCTGGACTCTATGAGGAGAAATGTGGGGTCGAGATCTATCAACAATCTGCGATATGCAGATGACACAACCCTGCTTGCTGAAAATGAGGAGCTGAAGCGCTTGCTGCTGAGGGTCAGGGACTGCAGCCTTCAATATGAATTGAGGCTCAATGTCAAGAAGACAAAGATTCTCACCAATAGGCCAATCATCAGCATCAGGATGGATGGCGAAGAGATTGAGATTGTTCACAGCTTTAGTTTGCTTGGCTCCACAGTCAACACTCTTGCCACCAGTAGCCAGGAAATTAAAAGGTGTACTGCCATGGGAAAATCTGCTGTTAGGGACCTCTCCAAAGTACTGAAGAGCAATGGTGTCTCTCTGGAGACTAAGGTGCATCTGATACAGGCCATGGTCTTTGCAATCACTGGTTATGCATCAGAGAGTTGGACAATGACCAAGGATGATAGAAGGAGAATTGATGCCTTTGAGCTGTGGTCCTGGAGAAGAGTATTGAGGGTACCATGGACTTCTAGGAAAACAGATTCATCCTGGAAAGGGTTAAACCAGGTGGCTCCTTGGAGGCAAGGATTCGGAGGCTCTGTCTAACATACTTTGGACATGTTGTAAGGAGAGACCGGTCCTTGGAGAAGGACATCATGCTTGGGATAGTGGAGGGACAGCAGGAGGGGAAGGCTCTCTATGAGGTGGAATGATTCAGTAATTGGGATAATCGCAATGGGAGTGTCAGAGACAGTGCGATTGGTACAGGACAGAGCAGAGTTTAGGGTTGTTGTACATAGGGTCGCTATGAGTCACAAACGACTCGATGGCACATAACAACAACAACAACTACTCAATGGCACATGACAATTTCTTGCTGCTGTTGCTTCTGTATGCCACTGAGTTGGAACAAACCCACAGATGACCTTCCAGCAAATTTTCTGGGCAATAAATTATATGGGAGGAGACTGACAATTCTTCTCCCACAGGGCAGATGGTGAATTAAAACCGCATGCCATCAGGATTGCAACACAGCTTCTTGCCACTAGGCCACCAGAGCTCCCAAAAAGAAAGCTGACTGGCTACTAAGACAAACTGGATTATTTTTAGAAGAATATGGGCAGAGATTATATATATAAATAAATAATTCTGATTTTAAAAAAGGAATTTTGGTGGCTTAGTGCGAAAAGAATTGCATTGCAAACCCAAAGATATACAGTGTGAATCCACAGCAAAAATACTGGCAATCTCTTGTGTGACTTATTGCCTCTGAACCCGCTGGAGGGTTGGCTATAGATCAGTTTGACTTTAAAGTGCATAACACCATCCCACTAATAAAAAGGCCAATTCATCTGGTCCATTAGCTGAGAAATAGGTAAACTTTGGTACAAAGCACACAAAAAAGAAATAAACTAGTATTACAACCCAAATAAATCATGGATGACCCTCAAAATTATTATGGTATATAAATCAGGATAGTAAAAACCTGTACCATCGCCTTTATATACTAACTTGTTGCTGTCAAGTTGGAACCAACTCATGGCTGACCCTCCAGTGGGTTTCCGAGAAGTTGTAAATCACACAGAAGGGGACTGCCCATCTTTGCACCTCACACTCACATGTGGAGTTAAATCACTACAGAGGAAATGCCTTTGGGTTAGCAGTGCAACTTTCTATAGACAAGACTACCAGTGTTCCTTTCCATTTCTATAGAACTCTGTTTTTATTGTTAGATGCCGTTGAGCTAACTGTAATTCATGGCACCTCTATGAACAGTGGAGGAATCTTGTCCTTCTCTCATCATCTCTGATAAGTTACAGACTGCCCATTGCAAGGCACTGCATCAATACATCTGTGTATAGAACTGTAGAGAAAGCAACTTCATCAGATCAGATCGCCTTAGGAGGATGACATCGGGTAGATGCAAGTAAGGGATTATAAAAAGTACAGGATATATGTTCATTACCTTGATCATGATGATTCTGTTTGCATAATTCAAATATGTGCTATATATTACATGTGAATTATAACAGACTTTTTAAACTCAAAATAAAATTTCCGTAAGTAGAACACTGTGGCAAGGAAGTATCAGCAAAGTATTATTACACTAAAATTTAACTTAAAATTTAAGTTAGTAAAATTTAAGCAATATCCATTCATTTACGAAATGTCTAGCATGCTTTTCTTCACAACAGAAGAGTTGAACAATCCTAAGAGAGAAAGTAAAAAATACAACATGGAGCCTTACAAAAAAATGTCTGCTAATCTGTCAAAAATCAAGAAGAGACTAAAAGATAAAATAGGTAGTTTGTATTATGATGCAATTCTAGATAAGAAACATCAATATGCTAATCATATCAAGAAAGTCCTTCAAAAAGCACAATCAGCAAAACGACTTCTAATGTCTCTCTCATAAAACATGACCACATTATCATTGTCTGAATTTAGGGCACAGCATATTACAAATGGATGAAACAATGTAAACAAAAATTATAAAACCCACTGCCCTGCAGTGAGCCAATTTCAACTTATAATAAAGTAACAGGGCAGAACAGAACTACTCCATGGTTCCCAAGGCTATATATACTACTGGAATTAGCCTGTCAAATGTTCCTCCTTGTGGAAAGGTTGTTGGATTCAACCCATTAAACTTTCTGGTTTAGCTATGGTGGCTAAGGGGTAAGGAACTTTGCTGCTATCACAAAAGGCTCACAGTTTGAGTCTACCAGCTACCCCATGGGAGAAAGATGGGCAATCTCCACTTATGCTTCTGAAAATCCACTAGACGATCAGTTTTAAGTCAGTTCCAGTTTGATGGTACATAACAATACCATCCTGTGTGTCAGGAAGTGTGAGGATGGCATAGGACAGGACTAGGTTCAGATCTTTTGTTCATAAGATCGGTATGGGTCGTAATCAACTCGATGGCACCTAACAATAATAACAAACCTTTCTTTCAGTAAGCAGCCAGACTCTTAACAAATGTACTAACAGGACATATTAATACTCCTTTTCCATATGCACATAACACATGTCCAAACCCTCTACTTTCTACTAAATAAATTCTTCTTACCTAATCTGTTCTGTTTGTACAATTCCTTCTTTGTGACCCTCCAAACGAGCAGCCAATCTCTCTTTATCAAGACGCACACACTCTTCATCCTAGAAATAACTACTGGTTAGTGTTCAATATTTTTTTAGAGGAAAAATAATTTCAAATATTCTTCAATAAAGTTCAACCTACAAAGTTCTATGGAGAATTGCCATTAAGTAAATTTTTTAATTATTTTTAGTTACACATTATACAAATCTGATCATAATAATGTTAATAACTCACTTAAGACCAAAACTGAAAGTTTACATGACAACTTGTTTGATCCCCTTTTTTCTATGACAAAGTGTTCTTCCCATATAAAATGTATCTGTTTATTCAGAAGGAAATACAGTGAATTCCTTCTATTCAAAAAAAACTTTAAACTCAATTTTACAAAAATCCTCCACCATAGTCTAACATATCATTTTTCATCTGGTTTTTTTTTTCATCTATTGCTACAGATTTTAAATCTCTCGGCACAAGTGAAAATACTAAAAGTTAAACAATGTTAGAGATTTTTAAAAATATATTTCTTAAAACATTAAGGGTTTCCTGCAAAGTGTCAAACTGGTCACATCAAAATTTTATCTAAATTAAATCTTGGTAGCTATTCTTCATAAAAGAATATATACAATATATATTTAAATTTTAGCTAAAATTTTGTATGAAAAGTGTTCTACCTTCTGAGAAACAAATCTTATTAACTTTGATATAGTCCAAAGACCACATTTTACAAATGTGAACTAGGGACCAAAGAGCATTTCGAAGATTAATAAAACATTAAATTGTGTTAAAAACACCAGTGTATTAATAGAGATTTAACATTATGCTGATTGTAAAAACTGCTCTGATACTAATCTATCGCATGAAATAAACTTCAGACAGACATAAGTTGAAATGCATACAATGGCAGTATTTTACTCATGTACTAAAATTTCCCCATCTGTACTAAAGGCATTGACAAACTGTCCAAACTCTTCAGGACACTATTTTAAAGACAAACATAGTCTCGATTTTTTTTTTAAGTCTAGATTTTAATCAGCATTCCTGCCCACAAGTCTCTCTCTCCTACAAAGGGCCTTGTAGGTCATCAAAAGTCTCTCTCTCCTACAAAGGGCCTTGTAGGTCATCAAAAG
>NW_006399828.1:14297915-14313308 GCF_000299155.1 Elephantulus edwardii | reverse complement strand
TGAGATTGGCACAGGATAGAGCACGGTTTAGGGCTGTTGTACATAGGGTCGCTATGAGTCGCAAATGACTCGATGGCACATAACAACAACAACAAAGCAAAATTATTAAATTAAAATGTCTAAGACTTAAATGCATTATAACATATATTAACTAACCAAAAACCTTCTTACTCAAAGGTAAAATTATTTTTTCAGGTGGCTTCTATTTCACGTGAATTATTATTAATAAATACTCTCCTTGTTATAAAAGTCCCTAAGAAGTGGGGGGAGAAACAGTTATGTAGTAAGGTGTGATCAGCACAGTATCACCAAAAAAGGGGGAAAAAAGATGTACAGGAGATCAATGGAAATCAGAATTAGAGGGAGAACACAGGAAAAGTGCAATTATTCTTGTTGGTATAGAAATTAATGATCTAGAATAAAATGTATAGAATGTTTGAAAAATTCTCTTTGTAACCTTTCACTCAACACAATAAAAACAATACAAACTTGTAACTTAATAATTCTACAAGAAACCTATAACCTATTAATAAACACTTGATATTTACAGCTCTTAAGAATAAGGCAAATTTGTACACCAATCTTGTTCCAGGGGTAACGATACCAAAACCAGGTTCAGCCCATTGTCTATTTGTAAAATTTTATTAAAACATAGCCACGACTACTCATTGACATATTATCTATTATTTCATTTAGACTACAACAGTATGAAATAATTTACTAATTGTAACAGAAACTACACAGCCCACAACACTTAAAATATTTTTTATTTCTAGAAAAGCTCTCTAACTTCTGATCTAGTCATTCTTTTATCTATAGAATATGCAAAAAAAAGAAAATTAAGTAATATCTGATGACATAGTTTATACATGAAAAAGTCTAAACTATAACCCAGGCTACTTATTAATGAATCTTCTTTTTGCTATAACTTTAAAAAAAAAAGCCACCTAGGAATATAAGTAAAAGTTCTGGCTGTGACACAATGCAAGTTTCAGTAACAACATAAATCACCTATGAAATAAAATTAAATTACCTCAATACGTGGTTTCTTTGCTTCTGCTAAAACTTCATCAGCAGCTCGCTTTACTATAAAGAATAAGAAAGTAAGTAAGAATGTGGCCATGGTATAGGTTTTTTAAAGGTCTATTCAAATGTGCTAACATACCTTGAGTAGATCGCTGCAGGCCTATTTCCAGGGGGGCACTCCTATCAATACTTGCTGATGTTGCTGAAGATTTAAAAAGATTCATGTGAGAAAGCAATATTTAAACACATTATTACATATTACTGAAGGAAATGTCCAAGGTTTGCCTATATTTCTAATATTCTAGATGATTTCTCTAAGTATAAAACTTTAAAGTGGTTTTATAAAAATCATTGTATTATAAGATTGTATCAGAAAATATATAAAAGTAAATATAAACTATTTTAACAATTTAGCTTACTAACTGCTAAGATGATCTAATTGAAAGTAATTGGGCCCTTCAAACACTCCAGTATCATAAAACATGTGCATAAAAAGTATATTTAAACATAAATACATAAATGCATATAAATGTGAAGTTAAAACTGTAAGGAAATTTGAAATTCTTTTAAATTACTTAACTTCTGAATGGCTCAAAATTATCAAGCTGTAAAAAGGATCTCTCTACATTTACCGTTCTACTTCCTACATCCTGTTTGTAACCACCTCTTGTGAATCCATTAAGAGTTTCTTCTTGTAGCTACAAAAATGTATTTGTTCTTATGTCTCCCTTTTAGTATACAAGTAGCAAATATAAACACTATTCTGCATTTTTTAACCCAATAATCTATCTCCACATCCCTTCAGTATCACTAGGTGAGGCTTATTAACTCTTTTTTAAAACTACAAATGATACTGGTTTGTGAATTAATTAATTCCCATACTGATGGACATTTCATTTCTAATAGTCATTAGCCATTACAAAGATTGTTACAATAAATAACTCTGTACATGCCATTTCATACATTTCCAAATATACTTACAGGGAAAAGTTCCCTAACAGGACTTATCTGTTAAATGTATAACTGTAATAGACTATTGTCAAATTCCTCCAATGGGGTTCTATCAACTGACAGTCTAACCAAAAATATATTCAAATATAGCCTTACCAAGGTATACACTCTTCACTTTTGACTATCTCATTATCTAACACTTCACATTTGCAGAAATAGTAAAATATCTACTATTTTGCAAATTAACATACATGTGGCAATAACGAACACCAAGATCTCAGTAAGGGGTAATGCTGTCCAAGAAAAATATATGTCAATTTTACTGAGCCATGATTCTCAGTGGTTTATCAGTTAAATGATGATGTAATTTACCAGTTATACAATTACACAGGTACACAGTTCTCATTTTCATTTTGAGATATGATCCTCCATCTTTCCCCATAATATACTCAATTATTTTTTTTTTTCATAACTACCTGGTCTTTACGGAACTCTAGTGGCCTAATAGAGGGAAATTTACTGAAAATAAAAAAATCACGGATCAAATTCACCAGCCATTCTGTGAGAGAAAGATGGGTAATCTCCTCCCAAGCAATTTACAGCTCTGGTTTCAGCTAAGAACTGATTTTGACTCGATGAGAATGAGTTTGTGTTTTTCAGGTAAAACTCTAAGAATGACTAGTTTTTCTGCATTGCTTTTCTCCAAGTTTTTATGCTGATGGTTCTTCTACACAATAAAATTTAAGACTGCTTTGAGTAATTCTACCGCTTCCTCCAAAATTACTATAGAGATTTTTATCATGTTAAAAGTATAAAATATATAAAGATTTGCTATGTTTGAACTAACATGTCTAAGAATATAGTTTGTCTTAACATTTGTACAACTGTTTTCTTATACCATTTAAATTAGCAATTACATAACTGACAAAGCAATATCCAAAACCAATTGCTTTGAATCAATTCCAATTCATAGTGATCCTACAGGACAGAGGAGAACTGCTCCACAGTTTCCAACCTGTAATCTTTAAAAGGTCTCCAACTAACATTTCTGTTAGCAACAATGCACCCCCCAGGTCTTCTCAAAGCAATATATCAGATAACTAAACTTATCTGTTTTACAGCAACTGTAGGAAATAAAGCAGATAAAGATTAATTTTTCTCAGGGGGGGAACCTTTTTTGGTAGAAAATGTTTTCCATAAATATGTATCTGTATCCTTCCTAACTAGTCATACTAGTTAAACTACTTATAAGGCTCCCTAACAAGGAAAGAATCCAAGCGCCTATACTAGACCTTCTAAAGCAAAAATGTCTTTTTTAACACGTTGCCACACAATTTTAAACTGACGACCATGCTTAGAAACACATTTTTTCGATGAATTACTGAATAATTAACAAATAAATGCATTAGTACACTTCGTAAAATGATGTTCCTTTTTTAATTAAAATGTGCAAGATGGCTATAGCCGTCATTTGCAGCAATGATTTTAAAAAACATCAGGAAAACAATGGTCATAAAAAATTTAATTTTAACTCCAAGGAAAAACTTATCCTCCCCCACTTCCATAATTCTTCACAGCTGTTCAATCCTCCCTTATTCTAGCCCTTTATCAGTCTACCTTGCAGAACAATGAACATGTTGAAGAAAGAGATTTTGCATTTGGTAGAGCACCCAGCACAATACCTGTAAGAATAAACACTCAGTAAGTGCTTGCTGAATACTGACTGAAGACACCACAAGAAGACAACACTCCTGATGATGATCTTTCCATTTTGCACAAGATTCACTGTACAAACCAATCTTATTGCTTAAAGCCATAGAGAATAATACGCGGAAGAGCAGCAGTTAATGATTTAAAGGTAGTAAACTCCACCCCAGCGAAGGTGAAATCGAACAATTCCACTATAGTAATTTATTTGTATTCTGTAAGACAGTAAATTATTATTTATTCATTTAAACCCTGTTCAAATGCTGGATATTAAACATCAATAAGAAAAACATGTTTCTGTCCACCTGTTATTAACACTAGAATGGGGAAACTCAAAGTATGTATGTACAGAAACTCAAAGTATGTAAGTAAACAAATATCTAATTTCAGATCAAAGAGGATTACAACTAAAAAAAAACAAAACCCCAAACTTAAACCCATATGGCATTTTACATAAACAGGAGAATGTAGAGAAGAAGTTATTTAGTGGTCAAGAAAGTATTCTCTGATAGAACAAGAGTTGTTTATACATCTGAATGAGGATACAGAAAATCACAATTCAAACAGAGGACGAGAAAGCACAAAGTTCTAGGGTTAGAACAGCTAAAGTCTGGTAATGCTGCACTGCAGCAAAAATGCTGCACTGCTGCAAAAGACGACTGTTAAAGATGGGGCACAGCGGTTTAGTCAAAGCACTGTAGGATTAGGAATATTAGCTTTGTTCTGAGTATGATGGAAAACTGCAAGACGGATCTAAGCAAGTAAGCATCTAAATAAACTTTATATGCTTTTTCAAAGAAAGGTTAACATGGAAATTATACTCTAAAAAATGAAGAGTATATATTTATGAGAAGGTTATCCAACAGTTTAATGAAAAGGAATGGATTACAGTGGAGGTATAATGGGAAGAAGCTGTCATACTTTTAAAAGTGAAGAAAAGAACTTGCTACTGAAACATAAGATGTGAGAAAAAGAATTAAAGATTTCTCCAAGTTGGAGTGTTTTGTTTTGTTTTGTTTTGGGCTAATCAACTGCATGAATGGAGTATACTGAGAGAAGAACAGAATTTGGCATTTTTATTTCCATTTCAGAAAAAGAGACAAAATAGGCATCCTATTTTGGACCCACTACATTTCAGATACTGATTAAACAAGGAGAAGACATTAAATTGACAGTGCAAGTAAAATCTGGATATTGAGGATGAGATCAGTGTTGGAGAAAACCCAAGTGTAAGGGAACTTCAAAAATCAGAAAAACAGAAAAAAGCAAGCAAAATACACTGAGAATTAGACAATGAATATGAAGAAAACCAAGAGTATGGTGTTCCAAATGTCAACAGAAGAAAGGCATTAAGAAAAAGAAAATGGCATCAAGAGTTGCTGAGGTGTTAACCTGTTACTAGTGTTGTTAAATGCCATCAAGTACAAGTCATGGTAACCCTACGAACAACACATCTGAACTCTGTCCTATCACTAGCATCTCCAACACATTTAAGTCCATTACTGCAAACACTGTATCAATCCATTTCATTGAAGGTCTTCCTCTCCTTCACTGACACTCCACCTTTTAAAGCAGGTTGTCCCTTTCCAAGGAACATCTTCTCTTAACATGTCTAAAATATGTGAGATGAAGCTTCATCATCTTTGCCTCCAAGGAGCACTGTGGTTGCACTTTCTCCTAGACATATCTGGTTTGTTCTTTTGGCAGTCCATGGAACAATCAGCACTCTTCTCCAACACCAGAACTCAGATGCATTCATACATCACATGTCACTCAAAGGATTTGCAACCCTTAAGATAGTCATTGGCCATATAAGATAGATTTTAAAGCGAAAACAAGACTTTAAAAATAAAAGAAAACAAGACTTGAGTGGATTTAAGATATTAAGAATTAATCGTGATCACAGCAACTCTTTCAAAGAATCTGCAGTAAAAGAGAAAAACAAAATGAGAATGTAGGATGTGGTGTCATTTTTTTCTTTTCAAGTATGCTAAATAGTATGCATTCTAAAAAAATGACACTGAAGAGAAAAACTTGTGATCGAAGAAAAAACAGCAGAGGAAAAGAAGGTTAGTGGGTGAAAATAAATGGAACCCGTATACAAAGAAGGCATGATAGGCATTAGGAACAAAGACTGTGCATTCACTATAACGGAAAGAATGGCAAGAATACATAGGCACACATGTTAATTAATTTTTTGAGAAGTATATGGTCTCTCCCCAAAGATTCTCATTTCGTTAACAAACAAAACAATACATTGGTAATCTAAAAATTACTCACATGCTTCACCATTGAGATATCCAAGTAAATCTTTTCGGTCAGGTCTTCGAACCACAGGAATGTTTTCAGTCTTAAGCAAATATTTAAAGTAGATATGAGATTAATAACAGCTATATGAGACTCAGTGAATATAAACATCATACATACTATCTGAGGTTTATTTCAAGCATCGTATTTTTTAAATGACTAAGTTTAATGAGCCAAACAGAAATTTTGAAAATTTCTTAACATTAATTTTTGATAGCTTATTTTTTAAATTCCCACAAGCTGGACAAAATAAAACTATAAATGAAGCAATGACTCTTATTCCTCTTAAAAATATCAATTCTAGTCTTTCCTCCCCTCTTTGGATTGTTGCTGTGTACTCTAAAGTTGAAACTAACCCATACCTGACCCTCCAGCGGATTTTTAGAGGTAGTAATCATACAAGAGACTGCCTATCCTTCTCCCAAGGACCAGCTGGCAGATTCAAATAGCATGCCTTTGAGATTGCAGCACAGATTCTTACCACTAGGCCACCAGAGCTCCCTTATCCTTTGGGTTAGTCCTAAGAATTTCTTTTGTAGCCATAGTCACGACAGTTTGCACACTTGGAACAAATACCTTTTTGGTCCCATTCTTTCACACTTTCTATTATATTTCCAAAGCACTTTCTTTTCTCACATACAATCCAGATCTCAAAACATTTCACCTGAACTCTTTCAAAACAACTCAATTAGTCATGAAAACTAAATTCTAAAAAATAATATTGCTTAGAAATAAGAAAAAGTTTGAGAGTTTACACAAAAATGTGTTAACAGTACCACAAAAGCACAAATTTATTTACCTTTGTGTTTATTTAAGTCTGATTTTGGGAAGGAAAAATTTTTTTTTTAAAGTCCGAAAGCTGTATTTTCGCACAATGGCTAATACCTATTTACCCTCTTGGATTACCAATTTGTAAAGAGAACGAAACAAGCAGAACTGTATATTTTACACACTGGTATCCAATAATCCTGTATGTAAAATAATACAATTTTCCATTTTCTTTTTCTAATATAAAGAGCTACATTGTTGTAGTTACCTAACAGCAAGTCAGAATCAACTCTTAGCTGACCCTTTAGCAGGTTTTCAAAGGCAGTAACTGCATGGGAACTGACTGTCCATCTTTCTCCCACAGAGGAGCTGGTGGATTCAAACTGTGTACCTTTCACAACTCCTCACCAATAATAGCCCAGAGCTCCTTAAACAGCAACATAGTGGCAGAAGGCAGGAACTTAAAATTCCTCTGTCACTTTATGTGAACAATCATTCAACAAGAGTCCATGGATTATTTTTTTGTTACATTTTATTTTGCTACAAATGGAAAAGCAATATTGAGTAGCATGCACATTTTAGAACACATATTCCCCAATGATATAGATGGACTCAGTTTAACCACTGAAAGAATAAAATAAAATAAAAAAAAGAATAATATAGGTTCCCATCCTCAAAATAAAAATGTTGTATAATTTCTTCCCCACCCCCCCAACAAAAGCTTTTTAAAGAGAAAAGTGAATTTGGGGAGGAGGGGGATTGTGCAACAATGAATGAATGGAAATCTTAATTTTCTTTAACTTTCATTAACATATAAAAAAAATACTAAAAAAGTTGAGAAAACTGTCAGGTTAAGATTTAAATGCTGCCTATACACTTTTGTTTTTATATATGTTTAAATATCAAGCTAATGGAACACTAAAGATATTTTAGTTTTAAATTATTTTTTATAGCATAATTCACTGAATTATATAAACATAACACTAAAATTAGGGCTATGGGTCTAAAATACATATTTCAGAATGTGCTCACAAAACTGGCAAATGACACAAGGGCATTAGGAAAAAACTTCAAATTCACAAAAGTCCTAGAATCTCAGACTTCTATTTAACTTGTTTAAAATGTGAGAATACTGAAAACTGTCTCTTACTTGACTAAGGGTTCTAAAGGTACACAGTAACAATTACAACTGTCAATTATGTTCTACGTCCATTAAAAAAAATTCTCTAAGTTAACAGTTTTAGTTTACTTGTTCCACAGTCAACACTCTTGGTAACAACAGCCAAGAAATCAAGAGACAAATTGCACTGGGCAAGTCAGCTGTGAGGGACCTCTCAAGAGTACTGAAGAGCAATGACGTCAGGCTGGAGACTAAGGTGCGCCTGATCTGGGCTATAGTCTTCGCAGTTTCGTGCTATGTATCAGAGAGCTGGACAGTAACTAGGGATGATGGAAAGACAACTGATGCCTTTGAGCTGCGGTGCTGGAGAAAAGTGTTGAATATACCATGGAATGCTAGGAGAACAAACAGGTTTGTCCTAGAAAAGGTGAAGCCGGAATGCTCCTTGGAGTCAAGGATTCTGAAGCTTCGTCTGACCTACTTTGGGCATGTGGCAAGGAGGGGCTGGTCGATGAAGAGGGACATCATGTTTGGCAGAATGGAGGGGCAGCTCAGGAGAGGAAGACCTTCAATGAGATGAATCGATTCTGTGACTGGAGTAATAGCGGTGAGGAGTGTGTTTGAGATGGCAAGGCTGGCACAGGATAGAGCAGGGTTTAGGGCTCTTGTACATAGGGTCGCTATGAGTCGCAAGCAACTCGATGGCACATAACAACAATTCTAAGTTATCTGTATACCTTTATTACCTTGAAACTTCATTAAATCTAAGATGGCATAGTGCTAAGGAGCCATGTTGCAGCTTCAAAGGCACACAGTTCAAAACCATCAGTTGCTCCACAGGAGAAAGATGGGTAATCAACTCTAGTGTGATTCACTGCCTTTGAAAATTTGCTGGAGGTTCAGCTAGGCGTCAGTTCCAACTCTTTGGAACACAACAACAATGATCAAGAATCTGATCACCATTTTCTCTGTGAAATCAAATTCTTTTAAAGTGTTTCTAAAAAGTTTGCTCTGAGTAAATAAATTTTAAAATAGATATGGAAGGTGTACAAAACTGAAAGCAAATTAATTTAACACAGAATATTAAAAAACCTTTTCTTAAATTGTTTAGAAATTATCTTTAAATTATTTGTTTCTTGATTCTTCCTTATGACCTTTTTTCCTTGAGAATAAAACTAACCCAAAAACCTGCTGCTGGTGGATCTATTTCAACACACAGTGGCCCTAAGAGACAGAAAATAACTGTCCTATAGGGATTTCAAGGCTGTCTTTTTTTTTTTTTAATTGCTTCAGTTCAATGAAAGAGGAAGGCCACCAGCAAGAGGCAAGGGAGCCAGGAAAGACGGGACTCCTATTTTGACCACCTTCTTTGGAAGCAAGTTGTTGGTGTGCCCATACTACTACTTGCGGCAACTGACAACCCAGAGATGTAGGCAAGCATAACATTTGTGGCACATCATCTTGCCACAGTTACACTTCTGGGCAAGCTGGCGCAAGGAAGGCTCGATAATACCACCAAGCAGACGCAGCACCAGATACAAGGCGGACTCTTTCTGGATGTTGTATTAAGAGAAGGTACACAGCCATCCTCTAGCTGTTTGCCAGCAAATACCAGACACTGCTGGTCATGGGGGATGCCCTCCTTCTCTTGAATTTTGGTTTTAATATCCTCAAAGATGTCCATGGGCTCAATCTCAAGAGGGATGGTCTTGCCAGTTAGGATCTTCAACAAAGCTCTGCATTTCCGCGTCGATCTGCTGCTTCCCGCTTCGTTGAAAGGCAAGAGGGCAACAGAGGCTGTATATCTTTATAAAAGCAAATAGCCCCATTTTTCTATTGTAGGCAGGCATCAAGTGTTTCAATTACTATACCACCAGGCCTTACTCGAGACTTCTTGTTGTTATGTGCCACTGAGTCACCTGCGACTCATAGCGACCAAATGTACAATAGCCCTAAACCCTGCCCTATCCTGTGCCAATCTTATTGTCTCCAACACGCCTATCCCCATTACCCCAGTGATTGAATCAATTCATCTCATCAAGGATCTTCTCCTGCACTGTCCCTCTCCGGCCTTGCAACATGTCCAAAGTATGTCAGACAGAGCTTCAGATTCCTTGCCTCCAGGGAGTGGCTGGTTTAACCCTCTCCAGGATGAATGTGTTTGTTCTCCTAGCAGTCCATGGCATATTCAACACTCTTCTCCAGCACCACAGCTCAAAGGCATCAACTCTCCTATCATCCCTAGTCATTGTCCAGCTCTCTGATGGATAGATAGCAAGTAACTGCAAAGACCATGGGCTGTATCAGGTGCACCTTAGTCTCCAGACTGACACTGTTGCTCTTCAGTACCTTGGAGAAGTCTCTAACAGCAGACTTTCCCAGTGAAATTAGTCTTTTAATTTCCTGGCTGCTGGTACCAAGAATGTTGATTGAGTTTCAAATATTTGGATCTTTCTGCAGGTACAAAAACTCTTTAAAAAATCCTACAATAGCTTTAATATTTCTACTTTTAGAAATATAAACATTTTCCACTCAAAAAACTGGGCTAAGGTATATAAATGACAAACAGTGGCTCAATTTTTACCATTAATGAGACATTTATGCAAACAGATCTTGCATTCTTTTTATCTGAAACTTCTAAGGAAAAGTTATCTATGCATATGTTATCTAACATTAAGTCAAAGAAATAATGATTTCTACTTACAGCTGCACGTCGGACATAAACAGGATGTGAGAGGTGCACATTGTTAAGAAGAAATAAGATGGAATCCAATGTATAATACTCTCTGGGTTGACCTTCCTTTCCAGTTCTGAAATTAAAGCAAGACTTTTACTAACAATTCTAACTCAACTCCTTAGACTTAATTTAATGTACTCATTTATCTATATCCATTTAGTTGTCCAACGATAGGTTTAAAACAACTAACCAGCATACAGTGAGGTATGAAATTGTTTTTAAATCAAATTGTCATTAGGACAAAAGGAATATAAAAAGAGACAATGGCAAAAGGTAAGAAGGAAAAAAGCATGCAAAATTCAGTCTCTTCAGTAAACTTCTAGACTTAGGGCCAAATTATATAAGAAGTTCTGTATCTTGGAAGACATCATCTTCGGTTACTTTATTTTGATTTCCAGAATTCCTAGTCATTCTTCAGAATGCATGCATTCATTCAAGACTTTGTCAGTAGCAAAACTAACCAGTTAGAGATTTGAGACAATAAAATCACCAAGTTCCTCAAGAGTTAAGTATAACTATTAATGTTATACGGCTCTTGCTAAGAAGATACCACTAAACAGCATCCACCCTCACCAACCGCTTACAGTAAACACAGCAATGAACTACAAAGTATGATTCTTATAAAATGCCTCAAAGTTAGAGCAGTGACATAAACCAACATACAACTGTACCTATGATACAACAATGTATCAGTTTAGGAATGAACTTCTGTAATGGAAGCACATTTTACTTGCTCAACAACTCTTAGAATCTGATCCCATTCCTCCTCTATACCATTTAAATTCATTGACTGTAGCCTGCTATCATTAGCCTGAATTTATTTATCTAGCTTTTATCCCATTTTTTTTCCAGTCATTGTATTTCAAACCACATGTGACTATTAATTACTAAGAAATCAAATTTACGAGCAACTGTCAGATTTTATTTACTTCTGATAATACAGAAAAGAAAAAATATCACTACACAAAAAGCATTAAAAGTACACTTAAAGTTATATATAAATATATAAATGTACACATTTACATCTGCACATAGGTGCACACACATAAGTCTGAAATCTACTGTATTAAGCATTACTTATTCACTGGCTTTACTATAATGTTGCTCATCAAAACATTTACTTTCTAGCTCCATGCCTTTGTGCAGGTCTATCATCTTAGAAGACTATCATTTCATTTCAATCTGTCATTTCCATGATAGATCTCAGAAGTTCTATTATTTCATTTCCAAAACTACCAGCAACTCTTTAAAGCTTATGTACTCACTCATTCATTTATATTATTTATTCAAGAAATATTTGTTCGAAGTCAACATACCAAGATGCAAAAGTTTTCCATGAAACCTATCCCAATACTTCCCTCTCCAGCTGAAAGTGACTTGTAAGAGAAATTGACATTTATATATGTACTATCTCTTCTATTCAAACTAAAATAAAAGGACCAGTGTCTTTACAATTTTGCTACTTCTCATAGTGATTACGGAATTGCCCTGCATTCTGAGTATTCCTTAAGCACTTTTTAAAGAATTCAAATGTAATGCTGTTTACAAAGATTCTTTTGAAAAGTTTAAAAACCTACAGAAAATTCAGAATGGTGTTATTTCATCCTTATTTCATAAACCTAATTAAATCATAATCCCTTCAAATTAAAAGGAACAAAAACTAAAAACTAAACTGACTTTAGCTTTACACTAACTCTTCAAAAAGCCCACCTGCTCCTTTTCACTCCATCAAACAAAATATGCAAGTTCAAAGGTTCTAATATCCCATGAATAAAATATATTGAATCACTCAAGACATTTACATTACTAAAAGGGCCCCAAGTTATTATTAAACCTGTTCTAGATGTTAAGTAATTGAAGCTCAAGAAAACTCTACAGGGATCAACCCTCAAGGCCACTTTAAACTCACATATCCTAAAATCATGCATTTAACAACAAATGTCTTACTTAAGACTTTCTTCCTAAGAAAATCCTTGCCTCCATCTCAATGTATTTTGATGACTTTATTTTAATGACTTTCAAATAGCTCAAATTTTTTTTTCCAGTCCCAACTTAAAATAATTGGTTCACTTCTCTCTTCTTGAGGGGTACCCTCTTATCCGACATGAAAGAAGAAATTAACCAGGGGCCACAGGAGCAGCAAAGACAGTTACAACACATGGCAGCCTCCAAGAAGAGAAAGAAAATGAACAAAAAGGGACCTCGTCGGCACTAGACGATCTTTTCCTTTGTGCAACTAGGTTCAGGTATATTTCAACACAAACTCTACACATTGTTGACAATCCATACATAACTGATTTTAAAAATGAACGGAGGTGAGCTCTGGTGGCCTAGTGGCAAGAAGCTGTACTGCAGTCCCTGAGGTGCACGGTTCAAATCCACCAGATGCTCTGCTGAGAAGGAAGGACAATCTCCTCCTATACCAGTTAGATTGCTTTGACGGCGCACACACGCGCACACACACACACACAAAGTTAACAAAAATATTAAAAAAAAAAAATGAACGGAAAAAAGTCAGAAATGCCCATAGTATCTTTCTCTCTGGCATTCTAAATTTTAAAGAGATGCAGACGCCAAAGGCAACTCCTCTCTCCTCAAGTGCAACTTCTGCTCGGGAAAGAAACTTTTTTCCTGGAGCACCCATGTTTTCCCCCATCCCCAGGGGAAACGGGGGGAGGGGTTAGGAAAGAGAACACCTGGGGGCTTCCAACTCTCCCATACCACCAAGGCCACAGCCAGACCAGACTTACCCCCACACTACATAGTTGGTCTTGACATTCTTCGGCCAGGAGAACTCCCCGAAGATTACTTCATCTCCCTTCACCACAATCTCCTTCTTCTGGATGTTGTACTGTCGCAGGACGCTAAGCACGTCCGCCATCTTCCCCCCCCCCTCGCCGCCGCCGGCACCGGGAGCCGCCGCCGATGAGCTTGCCTCTACCTTCTCCTGCCGCCTCGCCCTCCGCTGCTGCTGCCGCCGCCGCCGCCGAGAACCAACAGCAGCAGCAGCACTAACAGCCGTCCTCGCCTACGACAGCAGCACAAGCAGCAGCCACCCAGACGGCCGAGGACCCCGCGCTAGAAGGCAAGGCCCCACTGCTGGCTGCCCGAGGAGAACGCCTGACTGCACGCCTCCAGTGCTGCACGGCCGCCGCCAGGGGGAGCCGCGACCGCCCGGGAAAATGCCCCTCCCAGACTCCCACACGGCACACCGAGCTGATTCCTGGCACAGAACGCGGAGCGCTGGCACACCGTGCCCACGTACGGCGCACGTACAGGGAACATTGTTGTGTGCACGCGCACGAGCGTGGAGCACGTACTCCGTGACCGCAGCGCGCTCTCGACAAGCGACAGGTGCGCGCGCAACTGCGTGGATGCCAAATGTTTCCATCTCTGAAGATGCTCGCTGAGCCTTTACAACCTTCCCTGTGGGCTGCTGTATGGTCTCCTGTGCTCCTCCTTCAGTGAGAATTTGAAGAAAACTTGCAGATCGAATTACCTTCCCATCTAAGTCTGACCCAGCCCTACCAGAAGGCCTCTTTGATGTCCTTTCAGGGGATTCATGGTGGAAAAGGCCTAGTACCATACAACTCACTTGCAGCAATCTCTATTCATTTGCTACTGTTTGGCCTTTTTGAATTGACCTCAGCATCATTTGGTTTCATAGATATAATAGAGTTTGCGTGTGGGTATTAACTTCATTAGTTATACACAAATTTTTAAGGATAATGTGAGAACTTCTGTTGATGTTGTTAGGTGGCTTTGAGTGAGTACGACTCGTAGAGACCCTATGAACAATAGATCTCAACTCTGTCCTATTTTGTGTCTCCTCATTATTTCTAACATACTTGAGCCCATTGCTGCAGACACCGTGTCAATACATCAGGTTAAGGGTTTTCCTTTCTTGCACATACTCTCCACCCTTCCAAACACAATGTCCTTTATAAGGGAAAGTGTCTAGCAATAATCAAATTAACATAAAGGTTGGATTTATGTCTTACTTTCCATGCAGGTCTTTTTATCATCTTGGCCCTTTCACCTTACTCCCATCCTCAAAGGGCTGCAATGGTTCTCTCTGAGATGCTAATGAAAAAGATAAAAATCAGAATAATGATAATTTAAACGGCTTACCCAATTTTTGCTGGCACCTCTAAAACTCAAAGAGTGTTTGGACAGTCTAAATAAATTCAACTATATGTGCTTATGTGAAACCTATACTTGGACCAGGAGGCAGTCATCAGAACACAGCAAAGAAACACTGCATGGTTTAAAATTGGGAAGAGTGTGTGTCGAGGATGTGTCCTGTCTCCATACCTTTTCAACCTGTATGCAGAACAGATTATCCAGGAGGCCGGGCTCTCTGAGGAGAAATGTGGGGTCAAGATTGGTGGAAGATCTACCAACAATCTGTGATATGCAGATGGTACAACCCTGCTCGTTGAAACTGAGGAGGACCTGAAGCACCTGCTGCAGAGGGTCAAGGACTGCAGCCTACAATATGGATTGAGGCTCAATGTCAAGAAGACAAAGATTCTCAGCATGGATCAATTGGCAGCATCCGGATGGATGGTGAAGAGATTGAGATTGTTCACAGCTTTAGTTTGCTTGGCTCCACAGTCAACACTCTTGGCACCGGTAGCCAGGAACTGCATTGGAAAGTCTGCTGTCAGAGACCTCTCTAAAGTACTGAAGACCAACAATATCAGTCTGGAGACTAAGGTGTGCCTGATACAGGTCACGGTCTTTGCAATCACTAGCTATGCGTCAGAGAGCTGGA
>NW_006399828.1:14290215-14297550 GCF_000299155.1 Elephantulus edwardii | reverse complement strand
TGAGTCACAAGTGATTCTATGGCACATAACAATAACAAGATAGTCTGTGTAAAATAAAGCGAGCATCTTACAAGTCCTGTAATTTTATTATTGTTACTTATTCTTACAAAAGAAGGGGAGTTATTGGCATAACAATTCTTTGTCCTATTTTTAAATTAGTTCTTACTTTGTGTTACACAGAATGGTATAAAAGTTTGGGATTCATTAATACCTATACATATTTATCAGTTGTGAGAGAACATTTTACACTTTCTTACTCCTCAGACAATTTCCTGAGCTTCACCCAAAATGCCCAAACTAAAGAACTGGCTTTAGTTTGTACAGCCTTCAATATGGATTACATCTCAACCTCAAAAATACAAAGGTTCTCAACATTGGGACAATAGGCAACATCGTCATAAATGAATAAAAGATTGAAACTGTTAATGATTTCATATTACTTGGATCCATAAACAATAAACAATCCATAAACAATACCCTTGCAGTAGATAAGTCAGTAGATAAGCAGCAGTCAGTAGATAAGAAGGTATACTGCTTTCAACAAGTTTACTGTCATGGATCTCCAAAATACTGAAGAGCAATGGTGATAATATGAAGATTGGAGTATGCCTGATTCAAGCCATGGTCATCTTTTTTTGGTGGGGGGGGGGTTTTAAAAATAATTTTAATGAGCGTTTACAGAGATTTTGGATTTCCATTCATTCATTGCTGCACTTCTCTCCCCACCCTTCCCTCCCCCCCCCACAGTTCGCTCCTCTCTTTCAAAAGTAAAATAAACACTCCTTCCCTGATACACAATCCCCCCACACCCCTCCCACCGCCCCAAGTACATTCCACTATGCAACCTTAATTGTGGACTCTTGTGATGACCATAAGACCCTATCATACATTGCTTTTAAATTATTCACTCCCTCATCTGTTTCAGTGTAGTATACACAATTTATCCAGTTTTTCTCAGTCTTACCCCAATCCTCATATCAGTCCCATTTTACAACAGTGGCACCATGCAATATTTGTCCTTTTGCATCTGAGATATTTCACTCAGCATAATGTCCTCCAGGCTCACCCATTTTGAATAATATTGCATGAGTTCCTTGTTTTTCAATGCAGCGTAGTATTCCATTGTGTGAATATACCACAGATTCTCTATCCATTCGTTGATGGGCACCTGGGTTGTTTCCAACTCCTTGCTATTGTGAACAGAGCCGCAATAAACATGGGTGTGCATATATCTGCGTGGATGTCAGTTATGGTCTCTTTGGGATATATTCCCAGTAGTGGAATTGCTGAGTCAAATGGTATCTCTATTTGCAACTGTTTGAGAAAGCGCCATACAGCCTTCCACAGTGGTTGCACCATTTTACACTCCCACCAACAGTGAATAAGGGTTCCAGTTTCTCCACAACCTCGCCAGCATTTGTTGCTTGCTGTTCTGTTAAATTTTGCTATTCTGACAGGGATGGTCATGGTCATCTTAATCGTGTGCTATGATCTGAGCACTGGATAATGAATAAAAAGACAAAAGAAGAATTGATGTCTTTGAGTTGTGGTGTTGGAGAAGAGTACTGAATATCTCATGGACTAAAAAAAGAACCAATTGTTGAGTCTTAAAAAGAGTGCGGGTAGTCCGGTTTAGCGTTTAAGCTTGGAGCTTGTGGCGTCGCTAGTTCCGAGCAGATTCTCGCCGAAGCCAGAATGATCAAGTTGGTTTGCAACGAGACCGTCTGGGGAAGAAGGTCCGCGTTAAGGGCAACACTGATGACACCATTGGAGATCTTATGTAGCTCATCGCAGCCCAAACCGGCACCCGCTGGAACAAAATTGTCTTTAAGAAGTGGTACACAGTTTTCAAGGACCACGTGTGCTTGGGCGACTATGAAATCCACGATGGGATGAACCTGGAGCTGTATTACCAATAAGGCAAAATTCCTTCTTCTCTTAACCCTTCCATTTCCCCCACCACTATCCTCATTGACATGGACGCTCGTTTTTAAAAACTTTAATAAAAACCTAGATGCTAGGGGGAAAGTGGGGGAAGAGTGCAGGCAGAATGCTCCTTGGAGATAAAATAGTGGAGATTCGTCGCCCATGCTTTAGGTATTTTGCTATTCCTTGAAGGGGGGGGGGTCTCATGCTTGGAAGGATCTATGGTCAGTGAAAGAAAGAAAGACCCTCAATGAGATGAATTGACAGTGACTGCAGAAATGGTCTCAAGAGTACCAGAGATGATAAGGATGTCTCAGAATAGGATTCAGGGCTACTGTTCAGAAGGTTGCTATGTGTCGTATTTGGCTCAAAGGCACCTGACAACAACAGAAGCTTTCGCTTTATTGTTATATAATCCATATAAAAAAACCTCTAGCCTTTTTCAGAGGCTATAAATCACACTGGAGACTGCCCAACTTTCTCCTGTGAAGCAGTTCATAAATTCAAACTGCTTGCCTTTGGATTGACAATGCAACTCTCTACTGGGCCACCAGAGCACGTTATTGAATGATATAGGAAGGAGTAAAAGAAGATGGGAGGAATATATAGTTACTGTTCCAAAAAGAAATGGTGGAGTCTGAACTATTTCAGGAAGTAGCCTATGACGAAGAACCAATCACAATAAAGAAGAAGTTCAAGCTGTTACTGAAGACATTAGCAAAAAATAAGGCCCCAGGAATTATGTTTCATCAAATTAAGATGTTTCATCAAAAATCTAAACATACTGACTAACCTCTGCTAAGATATTTGAAAGACAGCTACCTGACCAACTAACTGTAAGAGATATGTATTTGTTCCTATTAAGGAAAAAAACAAAAACAAACAAAAAAACCCAACAACAAAACCCTGAAACAGTGTTCCAATAAAATGTAGAAATTATCAAGCAATATCATTATCCTTACATACCACTGTTATTTAACATGCAATCGGCTTGTATTAATGTTGACTTAAATGGATGGATGAATTCAGAGAAATTGTACTTTTGTGATACAGTAATAGAGTTAACTATAGTTCTCTCAAGTGAGATTTAGTTTTATTTAACAATTAATGATCCAAGAGTCCTTCTGAATAAATTCTTTTTGAAGTTAATGATTCTTAAACTCATATGGTGAGATATGTCACTAGTAAATTGTTTATAGTAGTTAAAATATAGATACTTAAGATCATTTTTTTATCAATTAGATTCATTTCATAGTTATTTTATTAAAATCTCACTTGTTCTTTTGTATTTCTTCAGTAGTAAATGACCAAAGGGGTTTTCTTAGCACTTCTAGAATATTGTAGAACCTGGATTATGCCCATGGAAGTCTTGTAATGGCAGTAATTTTTCTTTTATATGAGCAGGCAAAGAAAGTTCTTTAGGCAAGTTTTAATGCCAGGGGAAAGTGGGGTGTTTCTCCCTGTATACATAAAAATATACTACTTTTCCTCTTATGTAAGATAAACTTAATCCTAATTTTTGAGACTTCAATCACATAAAGAATTTTTAGTTATAAACCAAGTTATTAAAAACTATTACATAAATATATGTAAAAAGTTTTAACAGAGTAAACAGTTTGGAAGTGTAGACAATGCCTTGAAGAGAATACTGTAAAAAGTTAAGTTATTGCTTAAACTAAGTGAAAGATAAAAGGTATAACAGACAAGAGCAGCTAGCTCGGGAAGACAGGATGGACTTTTAAAATATCTGTTGTAAAACAGAAAAGTATGGGAGGAATAATGTAAAATAACTTTCTGATTTTTATTTTTTTGTTGTTCTCTACCAAGTTTTTTTTTATTTTTAATTTGGTTGTTGTTCTCTAACCCTGTATATTGTGGAATATTTATTACAGGATTTGTGCATGTATTGAATGCTCTTTCTGAGTACAAGGAAACAGGGCTTTGCTTCTGATTGAAGGTTGAGGGAGTTATTTTCTTTTTCTTTTTTTTTGAGGGAGTTATTTTCATGACTCAGAATCGTATTATTCATTATTCAAAACGTAAACAATTTTCTGTCCTTTTGTCTTGCTTCTATTTTCTTTCATCTAAACTATTGACTTTTATGCTGAAGTAGCTGGTTAGATCCGCCAGTCACAGAATTAATCCTTTCAACAGAACATTGTATATCCTCATCCAGTGGTTATTAACTGTCATGATTGATTGACTTGTATAACTCAAACATATGTGCTGTAAATACTGATTTCTATGTTGATAATCCCAGGTGGGAGTAGGTTTTCTTTTTTATATTAAGGAGGAATTGTTAGTGTCTTGAGTGGGGGTCCCCCCTTTCTATATAGAAAAGATTTGAAAAGCAGAGATGGGAGAAGACAAATGGTAAATCACATGAATATCATCAAGGAGAAGAACATCAAAAGAGACAAAAGACCTAGAGACAACTGACAACATCTACCCCAAAAGTCGGTTTCCTGCATTTGGACTTCTAGACTCCTAAATTATGGGGAGGGGAGCAGGGAACTGTGTCAAAGTCAAACACTGGTGATATTTCTATTAGCACAGCACTATATAAATAAGGGGGGAAATGGTACTAAAAGAGTAGGGTGCAGCTCTAACAGAAACCTAACATGTAGAAGTGGTTTTGTAATCGAATATGGGTGGAAGCTGGAAGAGTTTTAAACTGCCTGAGATTGTTCACAGCTTTAGTTTGCTTGGCTCCACAGTCAACACTCTTGGCACCAGTAGCCAGGAAATTAGAAGACGTATTGCCATGGGAAAGTCTGCTGTCAGGGACCTCTCTAAAGTACTGAAGAGCAGCGGTATCTCTTTGAAGACTAACGTGCATCTGATACAGGCCATGGTCTTTGCTATCACTTCTTATACATCAGAGAGTTGGATAATGACTAAAGAGGATAGAAGGAGAATTGATGCCTTTGAGCTGTGGTGCTGGAGAAGAGTATTGAGGGTACCATGGGCTGCTAGGAAAACAAACAGACTCATCCAGGAAAGGGTCAAACCGGGCTGCTCCTTGGAGGCAAGGATTCTAAGGCTCCGTCTAACATACTTTGGACATGTTGCAAGGAGGGACAGGTCCTTGGAGAGGGGCATCATGCTTGGTAGGGTGAAGGGACAGCGCAGAAGGGGAAGGCCCCCTATGAGGTGGATTGATTCAGTGATTGGGGTAATTGGGATTGGTGTGTCGGAGACGGTGCGATTAGCACAGGACAGAGCAGAGTTCAGGGATCTTGTACATAGGGTCGCTATGAGTCGCAAGCGACTCGATGGCACATAACAATAACAACATTAGTAAAATTAGATTGCATCTCAAAGTCAAGAAAACAAAAATTCTAACCACTGGATGGATAGGAAATATCATGATAGATGGAGAAAAGATTGACACTGTCAATAATTTCACCTTACTTGTATCCACAATCAGTACACTTGGTACCGGCAATCAGGACATCTGGAGATGTATAGCACTGGGAAAGTCTGAAGTCAGGCACCTCTTCAAATTACTGAGGAGTAATGATGTTAGTGTGAGGACTAAGGTGCACCTAATTCAAATCATGGTCTTTTCCATCACTTGTTATGCTGCTTAGAGTTCGAGAATGAATAAGGATGACAGAAGAAAAATTGATGCCTTTCAACTCTGGTGTTGGAGAAGAGTGCTGAATATCATATGGACTATCAAAATCAAAAACAGATGCGTGTTGGAGAATGTGCAGCCAAAATGCTTCTTGAAGGCAAGAATGGCAAAGCTTCATCTCACATACTCTGGGCATGTTGTGAGAAGAGGCTTTTCCTTAGAGAAGGACATCATGTTTGGGAAGGGTCTGGGGATGGCAAAGGAGGAGAAGACCCTCAATCAGGTTGATTGACTCAGTGATGGCAGCGATGGGCTAAAATTTATCAGAGATTGTGAGGTTGGTGAAGGATAGGACAAGGTTCAGATCTGTTGTTTATAGGGTTGCTATGAGTTGACTCAACGTGAATACACTAAAAACAAAAATTGTAAAATATTAATCTATATAAAAGAAAATGGAAGTAATGCACAAAGTCACTGTGCCAAAAAGAAGTGGTCAACAAACCCTGAATCATTTAAGGAAGTAGCAAATGTTCAAGAACAAATAACAATAAAGGAAGATACTCAAGCCGCACAGAAGGAATTGGCAAAAAATAAGCCTCCAGAAATTGATGGAATCCAAATTCACTTTTTTTAACAAACGATGCAAAACTGGCCATGCCTTGAAAGCAGCTACCTGCAAAAGTGACTGTAAGAGATCCATATGTGTTCCCATCTCACACACACACTCACACACACACACACACACACACACACACGCGCGCGGTGATCCAAAAGAATGTGGAAGCTATTGCACAACATCATTATTATCACATATAAGTAAAATATTGCTGAATATTATTTTTAAATGACTGGAAGAATACACCTATGGAAATTACCAGAAATCCAAGCTAGATTCTGAAGAGGCGTTAACTCGAAGAAATTGTTAATGTCAACTGGTTCCTGGCTGAAAAGAAATTATGCCAGAAAGATGTTTACTTGGGTAGTGTTTCATTCTGCTTTATACAGGGTTGCTATGATTTGTGGTTAACTCAGACCACACCTAACTACAACAATATTAATAACAACAAATGACCTTATCATGAATTTGGGACTTGGAAGCAGGAATGGCATTCACTTCCTAATAAGCTTGCCTCCAGAAACGCTATGAACTTTGATAAATGACAGTAGTTGTAAAGGGGATTCAGGTCTTTTGCTCACAGGGTTGCAAAGAGTCCTGCTCGACTCAAAGGTAATCAAGAACAACAACAAGCTAAAGACATATTGAGAGAAAGAGTTACAAGTATTAAATGAATATAAATCTTTATCAGAAATATTATAACAAAAATAGTAAACAACAATATTAGCTATTTAATCTCTCCACGAGAATGTGCATATGTGTGTGTGTAATGCGCTCCTGCTGACTCAGTTCTAACTCATACTGATCCTCCATCAGGTTTGTAAGAGTGTAAATCTTTTTGAAATAAGACTACACCAGCAGAGCAATTTGTAGATTCAAACTACAGATCTTTGCAGTAGCAATCTGACGTATTTTTAACTATATCACCAAGGCTGTATATATATATATATCTACTCACAGAAAGGGAGAGTATATTTATTTTTGTTGCTGTTACTGAGCATATACACAGAAGAACATACACCAGTTTAACAGTCTCTACAGTTTTATACCATTGTTTAACACTCTGAGTTCTGCAACCATTCTCACTCTTCTTTTCTGATTTACTCCTGTATTCATTAAAACAAAATTTGATGCCATATGTTGTTGTTGTTGTTATGCGCCGTCGAGTTGCCTGCGACTCATAGCGACCCTATGTACAGCAGCCCTAAACTCC
>NW_006399828.1:14286170-14287620 GCF_000299155.1 Elephantulus edwardii | reverse complement strand
TATATTTGAATGATAGTGGTATTCACTGGACTTCCTTGTATGTGTATAGATATTATCCTGTCACTGACAATATTGTACTTCAAGATGGATCTAGCAATGACTTTTTTAACTATGAAAGCAACTCCATTTTTCCTCACCTTTTCATCTCCAGAGTAATATAGACAGACATTAATAGAACACAATGCTCAAAGCATATATTATTGGTGAGAGTTAAATATTATGTCTTTCTAAGATGACATCAAGGTTTATTTTTATTTACAATTAAATACCTTATGGGATTTGGTTCCTTTATTTGGAATGTTAGATATGCTTTCATGGGACACACCAATCAGTTGTCCTACTAATATAGTTAGTGCTTTTATCTCCACTCGGAATTTAAAACCATCTCAGGAACAGGTTTGAGGCCTTGAGCACCAGTGAGCCTGTAGACCAAATGAGCTCTGGGAGGGTATAAAAAAAATCATCCATGAAAAATGCAAAAGATTATTACAAAGGCTGAAGAAGAAGAAAAGACCAAGATGGACATCAGATGAGACTCCGAATATTACATTAGAGAGCCGAAAAACCAAAACTAAAGGAAGATGTCAAGAAATCAAAGAGCTGAACAGAATATTTCAAAAGGCAGCTCAGAAAGACAAAGCAAGACACTATAAAGAAATTTGCAGAGAGCTGGAGTCAGAAAATCAAAAGGGCCGAACTCGCTCAGTGTTTCTTAAGCTGAAGGAGCTGAAAAACAAAGTCAAACCACAGGTGCCAATACTTAAGGATACTTTTAGTAGAATGATCCAGGAAGCATTAAATTAAGATGGAAGGAGTACACAGAGTCACTTTATCAGAAGGAATTAGTTGACACAGGAGAATTTAATGAAATAACATATGAGCAAGAACCTGTGATGATGATGAAGGGGGAAGTTCAAGGTGCTCTGAAGGAATTGGCAAAAAACAGGGCTCCAGGAGTTGACAGGATACCAATTGACATATGTTAATAGACAGAGACTGCCCTGGATGTGCTCACTAAGTTGTGCCAAGAAATCTGGAGGACAGCCATCTGGCCAACTGACTGGAAAAGATGAATATTTGTTCCCATTCCAAAAAAAGGCATTTCCACACCCTAATCAGGGGTGCAACTTATCAAACAATATAACTAATATCACATGCAAGCAAGATTTTGCTGAAAATTATCCAAAAACGATTGGAGCAATATGTCAACACAGAACTGCCAGATGTGCAAGCTGGATTTAGAAGAGGTCGTGGTACTACAGATATTATAGCTAATGTTAGATGGATCTTGACAGAAAGCCGAGAATACCAGAAGAATGTCTATCTGTGCTTCATTGACTATGCAGAGGCTTTGACTGTGTGGATCACAACAAGCTATGGCTGACTCTGAGAAGAATGGGAATCCCAGAACATTTGATTGTGCTAATGCAAAACCTATACTTGGACCAAG
>NW_006399828.1:14272089-14284990 GCF_000299155.1 Elephantulus edwardii | reverse complement strand
CTGGTACAGGAGGAGATTGTTCCTCCTTCTCCAGCAGAGCATCTGGTGGATTTGAACCGTGCACCTTGGGGATTGTAGTACAACTTCTTGCCACTAAGCCACCAGAGCTTGCCAATCTCTGTTAATCTTAGAGTAACAGAATAAGAAGGAGAGACAAGAACAGGAGAAAGGAATAGAATAGGTGATTAATTTCTTCTATATATGACTACATTTTTTGCCATGAGATCAAAACTAGCTGGCGCACAACAACAATTACTGATCATTTTGATCAACAACTCTACAGAAAAATCCTAATCAGAATGAAGGAAATATAGAATAAAATTTTAAATTCTCAATGAATCTAGATCTTTTAGATCCATGTAAATTGAATGAACCTTTGAAATTATAACAATTAAACTTCAATATTTTTAAAGTAAGAAGGGATCTTTTCAAAATTATTTTATGGTATAAGCACAAAGAACTGAATAATGAAAAATATTTTCAGTACAAAATAGAACTTTGCGCAAGTTGCTAGGAGGGTCTATTTCTTGGAGAAGGACACGATGCTGGGAAGGGTGGAGGGTCAGCAAAGGAGAGGAAGGCCCTTGACCAGGTGCATTGACACGATAACTGTCTCAGTGGGCTCTTGTGTGTCAGGAAGTATGAGGATGGTGGAGCTTGAAGCAGGTTTTGGATCTTTTGTTCATAGGATCAATATGAATCATACTCAGCTTGACAGCACTTAACAACAACAACTAATTTTGTAGGGAGTTCTACATATATTACAAGGAAGAGCCAATCCCTGGAGAAAGACACCATGCTTGACAAAGTAACGTGTCAGTGTTAATGAGGGAGACCCTCAACCAGATAGATTGTTATAGTGGCTACAACAATGGGCTTAAGTACAACAGACATTGTGAAAATAGTGTGGGATCAGGCAATATTCACTTTTGTACATAGAATTATTATAAGTTAGAGTCACCTTGATTGCATCTAACAACAGCAGGGAGCTCTGCTGGCCTAGTGAACAAGGAGTTGTGCTGACAACCAAAAAAAAGGCATGTGCTTCTAATCTAGCTGCTCCTTGGGAGAAAGAGGATCAATTTGCTTGCATGCAATTTATAAACATTGAAAACTGTCCTACTGCATGGAAGAGATCTATCCTTGTTCCGATTCCCCCAAAAAAGTGATTCATCAGAATGTGGAAACTATCAATCAATACCATTAATATCATATGCAAATAACTTGCTGAAGGTTATTTTAAAATGGCTGGAACAGTACATCAGCAGGGAATATCCAAAAATCAAAGATGGATTCAGAAGAAGTAGTAGTACCAGAGATATCATTGCTGATGTCAAATGGATCTTGGCTGAAAACAGAGACTATTGGAAAGATATTTACTTACATTTTATTGACTATGCAAAAACTCTTGACTGTGTGGATCATAACAAATTATGGTTAACATTGAGAATGAGACTCTCAAAACACTGAGCTCATAAGAAACCTATACATAGACTAAGAAGCAGTTATCTGAGCAAAACAAGGGAACATTTGATTTACAACCAGGAAAGGTATGCATCCGGGCTTATCCTTTCTGCATACCTAATCAATTTGTTTGCTGGGCAAATTATTAATAAGTATGTGGCATTAGGATTTGAGGAACATCCATCAACAACTTGCTTTATTTGCAAAAATCAAAGAGATTTTTTACAGGCGATTAAAGACTACAAACTTCAATAGCAAGAAAACAGAAATTATCACCACTGGACCGAAAGGCAACATCATGATATAGAGAAAGATAGACATTTTTCAACAATGTTGTTTTAGTTGGATCCACAATCAACTCCTACGGTAACATCACTCAAGAATTCAAAAGAGATGTAGCATTGGAAAAATATATGGTCAAGGATCTGTTCAAATCTCTAAAGACCAAATAAGTCAGTTTAAAGATGAAGGCGTATGATTCAAGCTATAGTCTTGTCTTGTCTTTTTTTTTTAAATGCAGCATAGATTGTTTTTTTTTTCATTTTAAATTTTATTTTATTATCATTTTTTGTGTGCGTACCATCAATTCAGATCTGACTGGTACAGAAGGAGATTGACCCTCCTTCTCCTGCAGAGCATCTGGTGGATTCAAACCATGCACCGCTGGGATCACAGTGCAGCTTCTTGCCACTAGGCCACCAGAGCTCCCTTTCAACATATATCATTTTTACAGCATATTCTTTCCATTTAATTTCCCCTCCCCATTCATTCATTGTTGCACATTTTCCTCCCTGTCCACTCCCTCCCCCCAGTTCATTTTTTTCTTTGAAAAAAATATTCTTTAATTGTTATATAATCCCTCCCCCGAGTCCACAGTCCACTTTAGTATGCATTTCTTTTTCTGTAATCTTGTGATGAAAATAATACCTAATCCTATATTCCTTTTAAACAGTTCTCTCCCTTATCTGTTTCAATGCAGTATACATTATTATCTCCTCTATTCTTAGGTTCCCCTCAACTTCATGTCAGTCTCATTTTACAACAGTGGCACTATGCAGTATTTGTCCTTTTGTGACTGAGATATTTTATTCCGCATAATGTCCTCAAGGATAATCTATTTCATGAGTTCATTTTTTTTCAAGGCAGCATAGTAATCCATTGTGTGAATATACCACAGTTTCTCTATCTATTTATTTTTTTAATGGGCATTTGGGTTGTTTCCAACTCTTTGCTACTGTGAACAAAACTGCTTGGGTTGCAGTTCTGGTTTTTTAGGGTATATTCCCAGTAGTGAAATTGCTAGGTCAAATGGTATTTCTATTTACAACCCTTTGAGAAAATGCCATACTGCCTTCCATAGTGGTGGCACCATTTTACACTCCCACCAACAGTGAATAAGGGTTCAAGTTTCTCCACAACCTCGCCAGCATTTGCTCTTTGCTGCTCTGTTGAGTTTTGCTATTCTTACTGGGGTAAGATGATATCTCATAGTTGTTTTGATTTGCATCTCTCTTAGAGCTAGGTATTTTGAGCACTTCTTCATGTGTTTGTTCGTCATCTGAATGTCTTCTTTGGTGAAGTGTCTGTTCATATCTTGTGTTCATTTTTCAATTGGGTTGTTTACCTTTATCTTGTTGTGGTGCTCTAGTATTTTATAAATTCTAGATATAAGTCCCTCATCAGACATGTCATTGCCAAACATTTTTTCCTAGTCTGTGGCTTCTGTTTTTACCCTGTTGGAGAAGTTTTTGGATGTGCAAAGGGATTTTATCTTAGACAGTCCCATTCATCTATTTTATCCACTTCTGTTTGTAGGTTTCTCAAGGATGTTTGCAAGACTGTTTATGCTGTGTATTAGGGCTTCTAGAGCTCTTCCAAGCTTTTCTCTAATGAAGTTTATAGTCCTTGGTTTTAGTCCTAGGTCCTGGATCCACTTTGAGTTGGTTTTTGTACATGGAGTGGTATGTGCATCTTGCTTGATTCTTCTTACAGATAATTTTCCAATTTTTCCAACTCCATTTGTTAAAAAGGCTGTCATTTCCCAACTTAACTGATTTAATCTCCTCAAAAATCATTTGGCCATAGGTAGATGCAATGATTTCTGGATTCTCAACTTTCTTCCATGGATCTATATGTCTGTTATTGTACCAGTACCACGCTGTCTTGACCACCATGGCAGTGTAGGATGTGAAGTCAGGGACTGAGATGTCTACTAGCTTTTTCTCTTTTTAAGGAGCGTTTTTCTTATTCTGGGCCTCTTTCCATTCTAAATGAAATTGGAGATTGCCTTTTCCATCTCGTTGAAGAATGGAATTGGTATTTGTATTGGGATTGCACTGAATGTGTAAATTTCCTTTGGTAGTAATGTCATTTTCACAATATTGAGTCTTCCTATCCATGAGCAAGGGATATTCTTCCACTTCTCCAGGTCTCTTTTTGTTTCTTGTAGTAATGTTTTGTAATTTTCTTTGAATAGATCCTTTGTGATACTGGTTAGATTGACTCCCAAGTATGTAATCTTGTGATTAGCTATTGTGAAGGGTATTGTTTTTCTTAGCTCCGGCTCTGCATTCTCTTTGTCACTGTAGAGAAATATAACTGATTCTTGTATGTGGATCTTGTATCCCACCACTTTGGTCAACTATGTCCAGTAGTTTTCTTGCTGAGTTTTTAGGGTTTTCCAAGTGTATCATCTTCATCAAATAGAGATAATTTTACTTCCTCTTTGCCAATTTGGATACCTCTTATTTCTTTCTCTTATCTTATTAGTATCACTAACATTTCCAAAACAATATTGAACATAGAGGTGATCATGGGTATCCTTGCCTAGTTCCTGTTCTCAAAGAAAATATCTGTAATCTCTCTCCATTGAGAACAATGATGGTTCTTGGGTTTGCATATACACTTTTTATAATGTTGAAGAAATTCCTCTCTAACCCTATTTTGTTGAGTGTTTTAATCAGGAAAGGGTGTTGGGTTTTGTCAAAGGCCTTTTCTATTTCAATTGGTAGGATCATTTCGTTCTTGTTCTTTGCTTTGTTAATGTGATGGTTTACATTGATTGTTTTTCTTACGCTGAACCATCCTTGCATACCTGTTATGAATCCCACTTGGTCATGATGGATTATTTTTTTGATGTATCATTGGATTCTATTGGCCAGGATTTTATTCAGGGTTTTTTGCATCTATGTTCATAAGAGATATTGGCCTATAGTTTTCTATTTTGGTAGTGATTTTATCTGGTTTTGGTATCAAGGATATGTTTGCTTCATAGAATGAGTCTGGGAAAATTCCATCTTTTTCTATTTTCTGAAATACTTTATGTAGAATTGTTGACAGTTCTTCTCTGCATGTTTGATAAATTTCACTTGTAAAACTATCTGGTCCAGGGCTTCTTTTGACTGGAAGTTGTTTATTACCTTTTCAATTTCTTCTTTTGTAATGGGTCCGTTCAGGTGTTCAATTTAAGTTTCTGTCAGTTTAGATAGGTTGTGAATGTATAAGTATTTGTCATTTTCTCTAGGTTTTCATATTTGTTTGAATATAGTTTTTCATAATAGTCCAATGTTAGCCTTTTTTATTTTTGTTGGTTCTGTTGTGACATTGCCCATTTCATCTCTTATTTGGATTATTTGTTTCTTTTCTGTCTTTTCTTTTGTTAGTTTTGTTAGTGGCTTGTCAATTTTATTGACCTTTTCAGAGAACTTTGTCCTAATTTTGTTGATTGTTTCAATTGTTTTTATGTTTTCTATTTCATTTATTTCTGCTCTAATTTTTATAATTTTGGTTTTTCTAAGAGGATGTTAGGTTTTCTTGCTGTTCTTTTTCAATTTGTTGGAGATGTTGTGTTAGAGAGTCAATAGTCATTTTTTCCTGCCATTTGAGGTTTGCTTATTGCTATAAATTGACCTCTGATTGTTGCTTTGGCTGTTTCCCAGAGGTTTTGGTAAGTGATGTTTTCATTATTTTATGTTTCAAGAAACTTTTTAATTTCCATTTTTATTTCTTCTCCTACCCACTCATGTTCAACCAAAGTGTTGTTCAGCTTCCAAATGTATGGGGGTGTTTTTTTCTCCTTTATCCTCTTGTTATTAATTTCTAATTCTGTAGCACTGTGGACTGAGAAGAGACTTTTGTATTATTTCTTTGTTTTTTAATTTATTGATGCTTGCCTTGTGACCTAAAATGTGATCTATTCTGGAGAATGTTCCATGCACATTGGAGAAGAAGGTATACTGTGATTTTTATTTTTTTATTATTCCATTAGCCTATAAATATCTATGAGATAGAGTTGGTTTATTGTGTGGTTTAATTCTTCAATATCTTTGTTGAGTTTCTTTCTGGTAGTTCTATCTTTTCGTGAGGGTGGTGTATTGAAGTCTCCAACTACAATAATAGTGTTATCTATTTCCTTTTTCAGTTTTGTTAATGTTTGCTTTATATATTTTGCAGGTCTTTAATTTAAATATTTTTTATTGTTATGTACTCTTGTTCTGTTGACCCTTTAAGTATTATGTAGTGACCTTCCTTGTCCTTTGTGATGATTTTTTGCATTGAAATGTGTTTTATCAGAGATTAATATCCCTACTCCTGCTTTTTTTTCTGGTTGTCATTTGCTTGGTATATTTTTCCCCCACCCTTTTATGTTTAGTCTTTATCTTCATTTTTCAAGTGTGTCTCTTGTAGACAACAAATTGATGGATTTTGGGGTTTTATCCAATCTGCTACTCTTTTTCTCTTCAGTGGTTCATTTAAACCATTTACATTCAGTGTGATTATTGAGAGGCAATGTTTCATTATTTTCATTTTGTTGAGTTCTTTTTGGTGTTATTGCTAGTTATTTTGGTCCATCCTGCTTTCTGTGACACCTCTGTGAGAAGAACATCTCTCAGTGTTTCCTGTAATGCTGGTTTTGTTTTTACCAACTCAATAGGTTTTGTTTTTCTGGGAATATCTTGATCTCTCCCTCATATTTGATGGACAATTTGGCTGGGTGCAGTAATCTTGGTTCACAGTTGTGTTCTTTGAGTGTTTGCTATATGTCATTCCACTGTCTGCTTGCTCCCATGATTTCTGCTGTGAAGTCTGCACTTAATCTTATCTGCTCTCCCTTATAGGTTACTCTTTGTTTCTCCCTCACTGCTTTCAGAATTCCTCCTTATTTTTGGTTCTTGCAAATTTGACTATGTTATGCCTTGGTGTTTTCTTTTGGTGTCTATTCTATATGATATTCCCTGAGCTTCTTAAAAATATAGTCTCTCATTCTTCATTATGCCTGGGAAGTTTTCTTCTAGTAAGTCTTCCACAACTTTTTCAGTGTGTTTACTTGCTTCTTCCTGTTCTAGGATTCTGATGACACACATGTTATTTCTCTTGATGGTGTCCCACATTATTCTTGTTTTCTTCTCTTTCTTTCTTTCTTTCTTTCTTTCTTTCTTTCTTTCTTTCTTTCTTTCTTTCTTTCTTTCTTTCTTTAGTTCTGCTTTTTGTTCTAATAGATCAGTGGTGACAATTCCATCTTCTGTTTCACAGGTTCTGTGTTCCATCTCTTCAACTATGTTTATGTGTCCCTCCATCATGTTGACAGCATCTGAAACCTTGGACCTCACATTTTGAATCCTGGTTTCTTGTTTTTCCTGTTCCTATAATGCCTCATTTGTTTTATTTGCATTGTTTTGGATTTTTTTTAAGCTCCTCATGATTTTTGCTTGCAGTGTCCTGTAACTCTTCATATTTGTTTTTCACCCATTGAAAATATCCAATCATTGTCCTTTTAAATTCTGTGTCAGAAAGTTCCATCAGACCTTCTGGATTCAGGAAATCCATTGCCACTTTGTCACTTTTAGGGGGGTGATATCTTTCTTTGGGCTAGTGTGGGGAGTAAGGTATCCTGCTTCTTTCTGGACAGTGCTTTGGTAGAGTTTTTCATGCCTGAGGTGATAGCAGGTTCTTGATCTGATTTCATTGCTCCAGAAGGTTGGGTAGGCACACATGCAGATGCACATGTGAGCAAGGGAGGAGACATGCACTGAGACAAGAGGAAGCCTTTGTTCCCTTCTGGAAGTGGCTTCTCATTGCTATCAAGGTGGCCAGGACCTCCTGTTGCCTGAGTTAAGGGTTCCCATGTGGTCAAGGCAGACAGCAGTTTCCCCCCCAAAGTAACTCACTCAAATTTCATCTGTCCTTCCCAGTCTGTGCACGTCACTCTGTAGGTTGGTTGTTGGAGTTTTTTGTTTGTTTGTTTGTTTGTTTTTTAGCAAAAACCCACAACAACAAACACCAAAGAAACACAACTCACGTCTCATCTTGCCACCTGCGTGCATCTCCACCATAGTCTTTTCAATTGCTTCCTATACATATGAAAGTTGAAAAATAACTATGGATGACAGAAGAAGAATCATCATCTTTAAACTGTGATATTGGAGTAGAATACTGAGTAACCCAAAGACTGCCAAAAGAACAAACAGCTCTTTAAAGGAAGTACAACCAATGTGCTCTTTAGAGGCAAAGATGGGGAAACTTGGTTTCACATACTTTGAGCGTGTTGTTACAAGAGACTAGTCCTTTGAAAAGAGTATCATTTTGAGAAAGGCGGAAGGTCAGAGAAAGAGAGAATGACCCTCAACAAGATAGACTGACACATGACTGTAACAATGGTTTTAGGCATGTCAGAGACCTTGAGAATAGCACAGGAGAGGACAAGCCTCTGATTTGTTGTTCTTAGGGTTGTTATAAATCATTGTGGATTTGACTGCACCTAACAACAACAAGTGACACAATGTAAGAAAACCTAGTAGATGTCTTCCATAAATATTGTAACCAAGAAAACCATATTTAGCAGTTCTGCTCTGATATCACATAGGGTCATTATGCATTAGAAGTGACTTATGGACAACAAGATTGGCTTGTTATGTACAAATTCAGTTTGTGACAAATGTCCAGGATAAAATGAACAAAGGTGTTGCTATGTAAACTGGTAATACCTGTAAAATTAAAGAGGCTTTGGATTAGGTTTAAAGGAATTTGCTTTGTTTATTTGCCTTCTCTCACAGAATTGTATCAATCATTTACATCATAAACAGTTCAGAATTCCACTGAATAAGAATATTACCATAGTTTTGGAGGAGTATTATTGTTGGGATTATTTTCCTCTCCTCTGGAATTTCCCTATGTTCATCTTCACCTAAATAATGTTACTAAATTATGGATACATATTCACTTAAACTCCTAATGATCTGTTAATTTTCTTTTACTATAGTATCAAAGAGTTAAAATTTTCTACACTAGGAAGTGAATTTTTTGTTTCAACTGTGATTATGTGCACCACTGAAGTTGGAAAAATAGCCCTCTCATGGACTCATCCTTTGAATTTATAAGAAAAGAACGTAAGAATAAAATCATAAATTTTGCCTGCTCATGACAAAAGAACATAGGAAGATAGTGTTGACTTATATATAGTGAAAAAAGATAAGACATTAAGATGCTAAGGATTGGAAAACAATACATTATAAAATGCTATTGTTCAACAACATATGGCACTCTGGGTAATTAATTTGTCAAGTTCAAGGCTTATCAAAGAGCACTTTTCAAAAAATTATTCAAACTTCAAAGAAAACCTATTTTGTGGTCTTGACAGTGAACGGAAAGATGTAAGAAAATGCATTTTAAGCATGTAGAAACAGCACATGAAATGAATAGTTCTTGATAGAGGGGAAAAAACATTTTAGATAAATCTATTTTATTTAGAGTATCCTAATATAATTCTTTAAAGCACTGGAATAATCAAGTTACCACATTCTTTAACAGCAGTTCCTCTGATCTATGATGTATATTTTATTAATATCTTTCATTCATATATCTATGCCAGCTTGTCCTGCTCCCAATTCATCCATATAGGTATAAAATATTATCTAGACTTCTTTTCTCTCTTTGTGTGTTGCAGAAAATGTCATTGTTTTGTTTTGATATTTTAAAATGCTGAAAAATTCTTTTAATAATATTCTTCTATTATAGGTTTTCTTATCTACCTAACAGATGTCTTCTCAAGAATGACAAGGTTACTCTTCAATTCGAACTCTAAACTATAGGCCTTTTTGGATATCAGTGTTTTTAAAAATATCTGAGACTACTGCCCCATCAGAAAAAAAACCCCAAAAAACAAAAAACCCACATGTTTCTTTCTTAAAATAACAATATTATGTATTTTATACTTGCAGAATGAGAAATTTAATAATGACAAAAATTTGTAATGAAGAGATGGTTTTAAATGAATGTGATATTAATAACATATGCCATATACATATACATATACATATACATATACATATACATATACATATACATATACATATATATACACACACATATATACACAAGAAGTAGGCATTGTCCAAAAGAAAACAATCATTGGTGTACAGAACTATGTTGATACACCTTTTTTGTTGTTGTTGTTGATACCTTTTTAAACTGGGATATTGACAGTGACATCACAATAAAAGGATGATACATCTCAACCAGCCATGAATTAACACTATGTCCAAGTGGAAAAGAAGTTCTTATGGTTAGTGACCTTATCTGTTTGAATCATCGTCGTATTCTGTGCATAGAATAATGAATGACCTAGTAGATGTTGAATCAAGTAAAACAAAACCAGAATGTAACCTTTATGTAATATTAACAAAACACACAAGACTTCAAAGAAATTGTCAGACTTTCTCTTGGCATTTAGGATTATACCTGTTGAAGATTTAAAAATTGTTCTTCAAAAGTACTCATGTCAAGGCCATGGAAATTGTGATCTCTTTTCGAAAAAGAGTTGTTTGCAGCTGTAATTAAATATCTTGAGATGAGATCATCCTGAATTATCTGGGCAAGGTAAAAGAACATCTGTTAGCACCCCTTTCAAAATTAGTTTTTGTTAGAAAAAGGCTTTAGGCCTTTTGTTCATAGGGTCGCTATGAGTTGTACTCCACTCGATGGCAGTAAACAAACAACAACAGGTCATATTGAGGTGGTTCTGATTCTAAGTGTTCCTATGTACAAGAGAATAAAACACTGCTCAAACCTTACTCTTACAAGCTTTAATATTTTTAATCTATGATTGCAGATACTGTGCCATTCCATCTCAGAGTATCTTTGTCTTTGTTGCTAAACCTCTACATTGTCAAGCATGATGTCCTTCTCCAGAAACTGGTCCTTCTTACTAACTTGTTTAAAGTATAAGATGAAGTCACACCAACCTTACTTCTAAGCCCTAGTTTTTCCAAGACAGATTTTTTCATTCTTCTAGCAGTTCATTGTATATTAAAGATTTTTTACCAACACTATAACTCAAAGGCACTACAATTCTTTGGTTTCCTTCCTTATTGTCCACCTTTCACGTGTATGTGAGCCAATTGATTCCATTTTTCATGAAATTGCTTATTGGGTCACTTGTGAGGATTTTTGTTTTCTTTATTTTAAGGTGTGATTCACACTGAGAGATAAAGTTTTTATCTTCTTCAGTAAGATCTCTTTACTTTCCAAAAGCATGGTTTTACCATTACATCATGCTTTTGGCTCACGGATTTTCCTCCAATCCTGATGCCACATTCTTCTACGTATAATACAGTTTCTTGAATTATTTGCTTAGTAAATAATAAGATAGAATAAATAAGGTAAAAGAATACAACCCTGACACTACATCTTTCCTTATTTTAAACTATAAAATGTCACCTTGTTCTATTCAAATGACTGCCTCTGGGTCTATGTACAGCTTCCCCATGAGCACAAGTAAGTACTGTGGAAATGTAATTCACAATTTGTTATGATTCATACAGTTGAATGCTTTCATATAGTCAATAAAACACAGGTTATAAGAAATCTGTCTGGTATTCTTTATTCTTAACTATGACCCAGCTGACATCAGCAATGACAGTTATTGAACCAACACCTTTTCTGAACCTGGCTTGACATCAGAAAATTCCCTGTTAGTGTGCTGCTGTAACTTCTTAAACTATCATCAGCAAAAAAATCTATGATCTGCAAAAAATTTGTTAAATACTGGTGTTACTAATTGTTGCTGTTGTTGTGTGTTGGGTCAGAACAAACTCACAATTGATCCTCCAGCAAATTTTCAGAGGCTGTAAATTGTACAAGAGGAAATTGTTTGCTTTTCTCCTGTGGAAAAGATGGATGATGGATTCAAAATGATGCCTTTTGATTGACAGCACAACTCCTTAACACTAGGCCATCACATCCCTTCCAAGGTGTTAATGATAGAGTTTCATAATTTCTGCATTCTTTCAGATAACCTTTCTTTGGACTGGGCACAAAAATTGGTCTCTTTTAGTCTATTGGTCAGATAGCCATCTTCTGGTTTTGAAAAGTGAGAGTTTCCAGAATTGCATTCGTTTGTTGAAATATTTAATTAGTATCCTACCACTTCTAGGAATCTTGTTTTCTATCAATTCCTTCAGGCTAATTTCGGTATCTTTCCATACTACTGGTTGTTCATTATATGGTTGTTGTTGTTGTTGTTGTTGTTGTTGTGTGCCATCAAGTCACTTGCGACTCATAGCAACCCTATGTATAAGAGCCATAAACCCTGCTCTATCCTGTGCCAACCTCCCCATCTCCAACACACTCACTCCCACCACCCTAATCACAGAATTGATCCGTCTTATCGAGGGTCTTCCTCTCCTGTGTCGTCCCTCTACTCTCCCAAATATGATGTTCCTTTCCAAGGACCAGTCCCTCCTTGCAATATGCCCAAAGTATGTCAGACGAAGCTTCAGAATTCTTGACTCCAAGGAGCAGTCCGGCTTCATCCTCTCCAGGACAAACCTGTTTGTTCTCCTAGCAGTCCATGGTATATTGAACACTCTTCTCTAGCACCACAGCTCACAGGCATCAATTCTCTTTCTATCATCCCTAGTCACCGTCCAACTCTCTAATGCATAGCACGTAATTATGAAGACTATAGCCCAGGTGCCCCTGAGTCTCCAGCCTGACATCGTTGCTCTTCAGTACTCTTTAGAGGTTCCTGACAGCTGCCTTTCCCAATGCGATTCATCTCTTGATTTCCTGTCTGAGTGTTCACTGTGGAGCCAAGTGAACTAAAACGGTTAACTATCTCAATCTCTTTATCATCCGTATTGGTGTTGCCAATTGGTGTACGTCTTAAAATTGTTAAGTGGTAAAATGGTGCAACCACTGTGGAAAGCATTGTGGTGCTTTCTCAAAAAGTTGCAAATAAAGGTACCATTTGACCCAGCAATTCCACTACTGGGAATATACCTTAAAGAGACCATAAATGACATCCAAGTAGATATATGTATACCCATGTTTATCGCGGCTTTATTTACAATAGCAAGGAGTTGGAAACAACCTAAATGCCCATCAACAAACGAATGGGTAGAGAAGCTGTGGTATATTCGCACAATGGAATACTATGCTG
>NW_006399828.1:14271010-14271704 GCF_000299155.1 Elephantulus edwardii | reverse complement strand
TTGTGAGGGGAGAAGGGTGCAACAATGAATGAATGGAATTCCAAAATCTCTGTAGATGTTCATTGAAATGAAAAATAAACAAACTAAATTAAAAATTTTAAAAAATAGTTACATGATAGATTCTTTTTGGTACAACTACTGTGTATTCCTTTATAGTTTTTCAGTGATTCCTAAGTTGCTTAATATTTTGCCCATAGAATTCTTTACTATTGCAACTCCATGCTTGACTTTTCTTCATTTCTTTCAGTTAGAGAAATATTGAGTGTGCTGCTGTTGTTTTTCTTTTGATTTTCTAATTCCTTGTACATTTCTAATGTATTTGTACATTTCGTTATATTTCACTTTGTCTTCTCAAGATACCCTATGACATCTTTTTACCAAAAGCACAAATAGGTATGTACTGTAAAGGGTGCAGCCAGACTGCTCCCTGGAGGCAAGGATGACAAAGCTTCATCTTTCATACTTTGTAGCTAGGAGAGGCTATTCCTTGAAAAGGAACATCAAGCTTGGAATGATGGAGGGTCAGCAATGGAGATAAAGAGCCCCAATGAGATGAATTGACACAGTGACTTCAGCAATGGGCTCTAGTGTCTCAGAGATGACAAAGATGGCACAATATAGGGTTTCAGGTTTCAGGTTGGTTTTTCATAGGATTGCTATGAGTCATACTTTACTTCACAGCACCTAACAACAA
>NW_006399828.1:14264291-14269485 GCF_000299155.1 Elephantulus edwardii | reverse complement strand
CCCTTGTCTGACATGTCATTACCAAAAACTTTTTCCCAATCTGTGGCTTCCCTTTTTACCCTGTTAGAGAAGTTTCTGGATGCGCATAGGGATTTGATTCTTAGAAGGTCCCATTCATCTATTTTATCTTCTCCTGGTTGTAAATTTTTCAGAATACTGGGAAGACTTTATGTTGTGGATTAAGACTACTAAAGTTTTTGCACTAACTTATTAATGAATGACCTTTGGCTTTCTACAGGTACTGTGATCTTCATATCAACCCTCAACTCATTCGATCTTCTGTCTTTAGTGATCAATGCATCAAATCTATTCTTGAAATGATCTCTAAATTCAGGTAGTATATATACAATGTCACATGTTGACTCAGATAAACTTTTCATTTTCTTCAGATTGAGCATAAATTTGTGTATAAGCATATTGGCTCCTGGCCTTTTTCTTATGATATTCGACTTTCCTGTTGACTCTCTTTCCATGATTGATTTGATTCAATTAGATAATCCCATGATTCACCAATGTTACTAGATTTCAACCCCATACTGGGGATAAACTTCCTTCAGTGCTAAATAAAATGTGTTGTTTTTGTTATTATGTGTCAACGAGTCACCTGTGACTCACAGTGACCCTATGTACAATAGCTCTGAATTCTGCCCTATTTTGAGCAAGTCTCATTGTCTCTGACACACCTACTCCCATTACCCCAGTTACAGTGTTAATCCATCTCATCTGAGATCTTCTTCAATAAACAATTCAAGAAACAGAAAGCTTCAATTGGAAAGATATTATTTGATAATTGTTGAAGGTTTTCTCATAACCAGGCTGTGTTATGGGAAAAATTATAGAGCTTCTAAGTTGTATCTATACTGATCACTTCTCATTTGTTTCACACATATGCAAGTTCCACCAGAAGCTAAAGAAAATGAAAACAAATTCACAAAACCCAAAATGATCTTGAGTCTATCCCACCTGAATTTAAAGAGAATTTCAAGAACAGGTTTGAGGCCTTGAACACTAATGAGCAAAGACCAGATAAACTATTGGAGGATATCAAGTATATCGTTCACGAAGAATGTAAAAGGTCATCAAAGATGAGGAAGAAAAGACCAAGGTGAATGTCAGAAGAGACTCTGAGTATTGCATTAAAACTCAGACAATCCAAAGCAAAGGGAAGAAGTCAAGAAGTTAAGGAGGTAAATAGAAGATTTCAAAGGGCAGAAAAAGCAAAGTTTTATAACAAAATGTGCAAAGAGCTAGAGTCAGAAAATCAAAAGGAATTAATTTCTTGACATTCCTTAAGCTGAAGAAATGGAAAAACAAATTCAAGTCTTGTGTAGCAATCTTTAAGAATGCTATGGGCAAAATACTAAATAATCCAGAAGGCATTAAAACAAGATTAAAGGAGTACACAGAATCACTGTACCAAAAAGAATTGGCTGACATAGAAAATTTCATGAAACAACATGTGATCAAGAGGCAATGGTGGTGAAGGAGAAAATTCAAACTGCTCTAAAGGAACTGAGGAGACTACAAGCTTCCTGGACTTGATGGAATACCAATTTATGTATTTCCACAATCAGTTGCAGTCCTAGATGTGCTCACCAGCTTGTACCAAAAAATCTGGAGGACAGCTATCTGGCCTATTGACTATAAGAGATCTATATTTATTTAAAAAAAAAAAGGTGATCCAGTGGAGTGTGGAGACCATAAAACAATATCACTAATATTACATGCAAGCAAAGTTTTGCTGATAATTATTGAAAAATGGCTGGAACAGTACATTAACAGAGAATTGCCTGAGACAAAAGCTAAATTTAAAATAGACCGTGATACTAGGGACATCATTACTAATGTCAGATAGATCTTGACTGAAAACAAAGAGTTCCAGAAAAATGTCTAGTTGTGTTTTATTGACTATGCAAAGGGATTTGATTGTGTGGATCACAACAAATTGTGGCTAGCACTGAGAAGAATGGGAATCACAGAACCTTTGGTTGTGCTCATGCAAAATCTAAGACCAGGAAGCAATCATCCAAAGGGAGCAAGGAAACACTACATGGTTCAAAATTAAGAAAGGAGTGCATCAGGGATGTGTCCTTTCTCCATGCCTCTTCAATCTTTATGTCAAACAGATCATTCAAGTGGCTGGACTTCATGAGGAGAAATGTGGTATCAGGACTAGAGGAAGACTCATTATCAATCTGAATTATGCAGATGACACAACCTTGCTTGCCAAAATGGAGGACTTGAAGCATTTGCTGTAGAAGGTAAAGGACAGCAGTGCTCACTATGGATTGCAGTTCAACTTCAAGGGGGAAAAAAAAGTTTCTCACCACTGGGCTACTGGCAACACCATGATAGATGGAGAAGTTATTGTTGACAATTTCATGTTGCTTGGATCCACACTCAACTCTTGTCACCAGCCATTAGGAAATGAGAAGACAAATTGTATTGGGAAATTCTGCTATCATGGACCCCTCTATAGTGCTGAAGAGCAACAATACCAGTCTAAAGACTAAGGTGTGCCTAATACAGATCATGGTCTTTGCAATTACTTGCTATGCATTGGCGAGCTGGACAATGACTAAGGATGACAGAAGAGAACCAATGGAACAGAGTATTGAACATACCCTGAACTGCCAAGACAATAAACAAGACTGTCCTGAAGAGGGTGAAACTTGGTTGCTCCTTGGAGACAAATATTTTGAAGCTCCATCTCACATACTTAGAGAATGTTCCCAGCAGAAGGACATCATGCTTGGAAGGGCGGAGGGTCAGTGCACGACAGGAAGACTCTGAATGGGAAGGAGTGACACTGTAACTGGGATAATGGGAGTAGGTATGCCAGAGAAAGTGAGATTATCTCAGGGTAATGCAAGCTTCAGGGTTATTGTTCATGGGTCACTATGAGTCTCAGTTGACTCAATGGCACTTAGCAATAACAACAACAACATGTATGTAAATGAACAGTCAGAATATTTTCCCCCACCCCCAACTTTTTGCAGCAATTTATACAGCGAAACCTACTCTCTAGCTGTGTTTTCAAGTCAGAACCATCAGTGAATTCGGTGTTCTTTACATCAAGTCAATGTTATTATTTATCTTAAAATTGTTTAAAATCATTACCATTGAGTTGGAACAGACTCATAGCTGACCTTCTAGTGAGTTTCTTGGAGGCTGTGGAATGCCAGGAAGATTGTCCATCTTTCACCTACATAGTTACTGTCAGATTTTAACTTCTGAGGATGTGCAGGGTTTTGGAATATTAGGGAAACTCCAAGTTGTTGATTGCCATCGAGTCAAGCATGACTCAAAGAAACCCTATGAACAAAAGGTCTGAAGTCTTTCTATAACTATTGTCATTTACCAAAGTTCATATAGTTTCCAGAGGTATGCTGTTTAGAAAGTGGATGCTACTCTTGCTTGCTTTAGTTTTAACCTTCTCTAAAATAGTCCTATTCATAGTCAAATCCATAACCAGGATAATTCCCAATATGTTATTGTAATAATCATAAAGATGTTCCATGAAGTAGAAAATTTTATGAAACAACATATGATTAAGGGCAATGGTGATGAAGAAGGAAATTCAAGCTGCTCTAAAAGTTAAAACTAATCAATATATTATACTTAATATTGTCTGAAGTTTTTATATTTTGAGATCCCTTTAAAAATATCTATCCAAAAATTATCTGCTCAATATAGGCTGTTGTGTGCCATCAAGTCAGACCCACCCATAGCTGACCTTCCACCAGGTTTGTGGAAGTAGTTAATTTTACAGGGGAAGATTGTTCATCCTTCTCCTACAGAACACCTGACAAACCTTAACTACATGCCTTTGGGATTGCAGCCCAACTTCTAACCTCTAGGTTTACAGAGTTCCAACATGGGCTGTACATTTTTATAATAAAATTAAATTCTAAGATGAATGCTTCAACTTATAATGATTGATATAACTTGAGACAATCAGATAAAATTATAATTCAAAACCAATATAAGTAGCATAAGTTCTTAAATGCATTCTATATTACTATTGCTAGGAGCTATCCAGTCAAGAATGACTGCAAGTACCCTGAAAATGACAGATTTGAACCCTGTTCTATCCTATGTCATCCTCAGTCTGTGTGTCAATCCATCTGGTTGAGGATCTTCCTCTCTTTTCTGATCCTCCAACTTTCCAAGCATGTTGCGCGCCTTGCCTGTCCAGCAGGAATAAGGACACAACACTCCACGGTTCCTTCTCACAGCGGTTTACTCAGGAGTATGATTACAGAGGGTGGTGGAAGATGGAGTCTCTTTTCTTTGAAGATGTAGTCTCCCGTCCCTTCCCCGGGTGCGGCTTTTATCCCCTTCTTGGTACTCCACCCATCATCTATGTGTCGTGCCTCTATTGAATCCTAAACCCCACATGAGATCAAGCCATCGACCAATGAGAACACAGTGCCCAAATAAGGTCTTGTTTGTGGTTAAGGCAAACAAAGAGAAGCAGGAAATCAGCGCCATCTTGTAATGGAGGCCATGTGGGCCCGTTCATGGCCCTCCACACAAGCATATTGTTCCTTTCTAAGGAAAAGCCTTTCTAGCAACATGCCCAAAGAATGGGAAATAAAACTTCTCTGTCCTTGCCTTCAATGAACGCTCTGGCTACACTCTTTCGAAGACATATCTCCTCTTTTGGCAGTCCATGGAATACTCAGTACTCTTCTCAATACCACACGTCAAAGGCATCAATTCTTCTTTTGTCATCCTAATTCATAGTCCAGCTCTCAGATGCATAGCAAATTATTAAAAAGACTATGGTCAAATCTGTTGCACCTTAGTCTTCTGACATTATTGCTTTCTGTAATTTAGAGAGGTCTCTAACTGCAGAGTTTCCCAAGACAATACATGTCCTGATTTTCTGACTTCTAGTAAGAAATATGTGTTTGTGGCTCCAAGTAAGATGAGGTGAAAGTTTTAACCTTTTCTTCAGTTCTCATGATAATACCTATTGGTCATGTGGTGAGAATTTTTATTTTCTTGATATTGAAATTTCATCTATATTGAAAGTTTTCATCTTCTGCATTCTGCAGCTAGCTTTTTTCACCCTCAGTAAGTTTTTTTTTATTGGGAAAAACATATTGGGGGTACAAGGAGGTGAGGGTTGGGGGCAGAAGGGTGAGGATGGGCCAGGATGCAGTTGCAGAGCTGCACAGTTTGGTCG
>NW_006399828.1:14241605-14263719 GCF_000299155.1 Elephantulus edwardii | reverse complement strand
ATGGCTCTGGGCGCTGACTCTCACCAGTGGCTATGGATGAAGTCACAGGCGATTTTCAGCCAGCGCCGGGCCTCAGTAAGCTTTTATGTTCTCCTCACTTTCAGCAAGAAAGATCAACTGCATAATGCTGGCTGTTGATGAGTTTTCTTCTAATCCTAATACCACATTCTTCTCCTTAGAGTCCAGCTTCTTAATTGAATTGCTTAACATATAGAAATAGCTCCTGGCTGAAGGTAGAGAATACTAGAATGATGTCTATTTGTATTTTATTGACTATACAAAAAAAAAAGATATTTGGCTGTGTGGATCATAACAAAGCATGGCTAACATTGAGAAGAATGGGAATCCCAGAATAATTAATTACACTCATATGTAACCTATATCTTGACCAAGAGACTGTTGTCTGGACAAAGCAAGGAAAAACTGCATGGTTTAAAATCAAGAATGGTCCAGATTCTCTGCTGGAGAAGGAGAGCCAATCTCCTCCTGTACCAGTCAGATTAGGTTTGATGGCATACACACACATGTGTACACACACACACACACACACACACAATAATAAGATTTTTTAAAAAAATCAAGAGTGGTAGGCATCAAAGTCGTAGCCTTTCTCCATTCCTCCATACGTTTATACTAGGAAGGCTATTTTCAGAAAAATGAAAAGATAGAAATATGTTGGTGATTATGTGGAGAAATTGGAACCCTCTTCCATTACTGATGGAATCATAAAATGGTGCAGCCATTGTGGAAAAGAATTTTTCAGTTCCTTTGAAAGTGAAACATAAATTATATGGGCAAGCAGTACCTCTTTAGAGTAATAACAGCCAATATAATTGAAAGTTGCACAAGCAGATACCTGCGTGTGGTGCTCTTGGAGCACACTCACAAGAGCCAAACGCTTAAAAAAATAGAAGAAAACGTCAATAACTCTATTCTGATTTTTTTAAAAAAACAAACAAAAGCCTTGTAAATAACCTGCTTTCCTTTAAGAGTTATTTTTTCACTAAAAATGAATTCATATTACAATTTTTTCTAAATTATCATAATTTTGTTTAAAAAACAGAGCATAGTTTTTAAAAGTATGAAAAGAACTTCCAGAAACAGAAGTTCTGATTTCATACCTTGATAATACATGTCTTAAATTTAGCTAGCTGAGAATGAAAATCTAAAAGATCTGAATTTTTCTTATTCACATCATTTATTCTTCGGCTTTGAATAGATTCCGAGGGGTTTGTCAGTAAGTCGCGACCCACCTTACCTTACATGCGGATGCACAATGAGTGATTATTATCATTACTCCATGGTTTAGAAAATCATTCCATTAGTTGTTGTTTGTTGTTGTTATGTGCCGTCGAGTCGTTTGCGACTCATAGCGACCCTATGTACAACAGCCCTAAACCCTGCTCTATCCTGTGCCAATCTCATTGCCTCTGACACACCCATCCCGATTAGCCCAGTCACTGAATCAATCCACCTCATAGAGGGTCTTCCCCTTCTGCGCTGTCCCTCCACTCTGCCCAGCATGATGTCCCTCTCTAAAGACCTGGCTCTCCTTACAACATGTCCAAAGTATGTCAGGCGAAGTACACCTGCCCATTTTCAAAGTCATGATGACACACTTTGGGGCTATTTTAAGATTTCTTTTCTTTGATAATTTTGTCTTTATTAGAAAATAACAAAATTTGTTTTATTTGGAATGATGATTACTTCTTTCTTAAATCTCTGGGTATAAATAAAAGCTATATATTCCCATGATTCTTATGGTTCTCAATCAATGACCTAGTTTTCAGGCAAGATGTTTTACCAACCTAGAGACCTGTTTGACAGGAAGCTGTGATGACACTATCAATCATATGTAAACATTCTTAAATACCTATCCTGTTTCGGACATTCATTGTCTTTCTTTTTTGTTTCTCTAGAATGTTAGTCATACTCTCTGAGCACTGTGTCTTAAAAGCTTTCTGAGCTCCCTGATCCAAAAGAAGCACATGCAGAGCTTGGATGAACCTGGGAGACCTGCAGGTGAGCAGTCTGTAGTACTGAGGGAGGTTTAGTATTCCTGATCCAGGAGGCAACAAAAGATGGAAAGTACACAGAATCACTGTGCCAAAAAGAAGACTTTCATGAAACAACATATGCTCAAGAGGCAGTGGTGATGAAAGAGGAAGTTCCTCTAGAGGAATTGACAAAAAAATAAGCCCCAGGAATTGATGCGATATCATCTGACATATTCCAGCAAACAGATGCAGCCCTGGCCTTGGTTACCAGGTTGTGCCAAGAAATCTGGAGGATAGCTACCTGGCTAACTTACTGGAAGAGATAGATCTATATTTATTCCTATTCCCCAAAAAGTAATTATTGAGCAATATCACTAACATCACACACAAGTAAAAATTGAAATTATCAAGCAATATCATTAGTATCCTACTCAAGCAAAATTGTGCCGAAGATTATCCAAAAACAGTTGAAACAGTACATCAACAGAGATGTGCCAGAAATACAAGTTGGGTTTAGAAGAGGCCATGACACTAGGGACTTCATTGCCAATGTCAGATGGCCCTTGGCTGAAAACAAAGAGTTCTAGAAGAATATTTATTTGTGTTTTATTGACTATGCAAAGGAATTTGATTGTGTGGATCACAACAAGTTGTGGCTAACATTCAGAGAAATGGGAATAGCAGAACAATTGACTGTGCTCATGTGAAACTTAGACCAGGAAGCAGTCATCTGAACACAGTAAGGAAATATTTCATGGTTCAGAATCAAGAAAAAATGCTTAAAGAATGTGTCCTTTCTCCACACATTTTCATTCTACATGAGGAACAGATCATTTGAGTGGAAGGATTATATGAGGAGGAATGTGGTATCAGCATTGGAGGAAGACTAATCAATAACCTGTATTATGCAGATGACATAACCTTGCTTCCCGTAACTGAGGAGGACCTGAAGCATTTGCTGCAGAAGGTAAAGGACTGCAGTGCTCAATATGGACTGCAGCTCAACATTAAGAAAATAGAGTTCTCACCACTGAGCCAATTGACAACAATATGATAGATAAAGAGATTGGAGTCGTTAACAATTTCATATTGTTTGGATCCACTCTTGGCTCCGGCAGGGATGCCCTGGGAAAATCTACTGTGTGAAATCTCCCCAGAGTACTGAAGAGCAACAATGTCAATCTAAAGACTAAGGTGAACCCGATCTAGTGCATGGTCTTCACAATTACTCAATCACATCTGACAACTGAACAATGATTAAGATAACCGAAGAATTGATGCCTTTGAGTTGTGGTGCTGAATGAAGAAAAGCATTGGACATATTCTGGATAGCCAAGAGAACAAACAGGGCTGTCCTAGAGGGTGAAACCAGGTTGCTTCTTGGAGGCAAGGATTTTGGAGCTCTGTCTCTCATACTTAGGGCATTTTGTCAGGAAGGACCAGCCCTTAGAGAAAGAGGGTGGAAGAAGAAGAGGAAGGCCTGGATGAGACGAATTGACACAGTGACTGTGGCAATGGGGGCCAGTGTGTCAGATACAGTGAGACTGGCTCAAGATCGAGCTGTGTTCAGAGCTATTGTAGTCCATTCGAAGGCACATAACAAGAATACTGTCTCTGTACAGTGACACCAGTAGCTTAAGGTGAGCGCACGCGCAATACCGCAGAGGAACCCTGGATGCATTAGGCTGTCAGGAACGGCTAGACTGGCGCTCGGGGCGGGGACAAGACTGAGGCGAGGGGGCGGGACTACTGGGGCGGGAGCGTGGGGCAGATTTGGGCAAGGAGGTTGCGGGAATGTCTAGGGGCGGGGCGAGGCGGGCTCGCGGGGCGGGGCGAGGCGGACGTGCGGGGCGGGGCGAGGCGGACGCGCGGGGCGGGGCGGAATTTACTGCGCCGTAGCCCTCGGGTCGGCTGGTTGTTGAGGAGTGTTTTGGCCATGTCCTGGGGGCGCTCGACTTTTATGTGTACGCGGCTCACCAGAAGCTGGAGTAGCTCGGCTGGAGGGGTCGGAGAAAAAGCAGGAGCTGCAACCTCTGGGTACGGGACACATCTGGCAGCTCCAGCCAGTCGTGGCACAGAGACCTTTGGGAGGTCGGGACACAGTGGTGGTCTGGTGTGTCCGCGTCGTGTGGGCTCTTAGTTCGCCGGGGAAGAGGCCCCGTAGGATCTAGGCTCCCCATTCCTGCTGCGTCCCCGGGAGGCCCTGAATGACTGGAAGGAGAGTGGCTACTGCTGGCTCCAAGGAGAATATCCACCGGTGATGTCCTTTTGGGACCCTGGGTTCTTGGGTTGAAAGTCATGTTTGCTTCCACTCCATTGTGGGGTTGACAGATGAGAATTTCAGATTAACAGCGAATAACCTGTTTGTTTAGTGCCTGTATTCTCAAATATGGCATGAGACACAGGTGAGGTAAACAATATTCACTGTTCATTTGAAATTCTTAGTCTGATGTCCTGTATTTTTATTTCTGAATCTGGAAACACTATTGCAGGAAGTGTAGATGATTTTCCCTTCTGAGTGGTTAGGTATTTTAACATTCATGTTCCTGGGGAAGCTGAAGACAGCGCCTCGACTCCTCAGAATGGCTCAGCTTCCATCCATAGTTTCCCCTGCGCTTCCATCCTTGTTTGGGAAACTCTTACTTGATCTGAGAATTCCTGATTGACGTTACAGTCTAACCTGGAGACATGTCTTGAAAATGCTAAATCATTGGTTCAACTATTTGACTTGAAAGTGTATTTGTCACCGAGTTATGCAGCCCTGTGCCTAACCAGCACCACATTGAAGTGAAATTTTTATTGTGTGCCTACTGCCTTTGTGGATGCCTTTCTTTTAATAGGTGATAACTTTTATCACAGAGGATGATATATCAGAATGCAGCTCCACCAGCCTTTCACTACCCAAGGAAAACAATCTTTTATAAAATTTCTGCTGAACTTTTGTTTCAGTAATGAATGCTGTAGTAGATGATTTGGAAATGACAACTAAAAGCTCAGCTTGGATTGAAACTATTGGTATGTGTTTTCTTAGTTAATTTCTTGTTTATTCCTCCAAGATTTTTTAGGTCCAGGCTAGCACCATTTAGCCTCCTTTTCCTTCCTGCCTTGTAATAATTAGGTGCAATCAAGTTGGCTCCACCTCATTAGTGATGATGTAAAAAGAGTGGAACACTACCTGATCCTACATCATCCCCACAATTTCTGCTGTACCCATTGTTGTAGCCACTGTGTCAATCCTTCTGGTTCAGCGTCTTCCTCTTGGTCATTGACACACTACTTTGGCAAGCATAATGTCTTGGTCCCAGGACTGGCACCTCCAAATAATGTGCCTAAAGTATGTGAGACAAAAAATGTCTCACCATCCTTGTTTGTAAGAGGCATTCTAGCTCCACTTCTTCCAAGGCAAATTTTTGTTCTTTTGACAGTCCATAGCATGTTCGTAATTCTTCACCAACACTGCAATTCGAAAGCATCATTTCTTTAGGCTTTCTTATTGTCCCTCCTTAGGATTCATAAATTCTTCCTGCTCTTCTCTTAAAGCTACATCCTCTTCTCTTGTCAAGTTGTTTGCACTTTCCTCAGTCCCTTATTCCTGGCATCGTCTCCAGATAAATTTAGAGGCCTTTTTTTTTAAAAAAAAAATTTTTTTTAGAGCCCTTTTTTTATTTGTTTTAACCAGCTCTTGATAATCTGAGAGAATGTAAGTGATAAATTGTACACAGTGAGGAGTTGGAGACTTGGAGGAAAAAAAGTTAGTGTTCAGTTGGCTGCAAAGCCTATCCCCCTTGCTAGCCTCTCTTTGTTAAGGTAGGTTATGGTTTTCTTTTTCTGAGTGTAAGGAGTCCTGGTGGCACAGTTATTAAAAGCAGTAAGCCTTTAACCAAAAGGTTGGTGGTAAACTCAGATGCTCCTAGGAAGGTAGCAGTAGCAGTTTACTTTCCTAAATATTTCTGCCTTGGAAAATATAGGGGTTTGCTATGAATCAAAGTTGACTCCACAGCAATGGATTTTATAATTAGCATGCAGATGTCACTGTATAAAGCAGGTACTTTTCATCCAAGGATAACATGTGGTAGAACAAGCTATTTAGTGTAGATTTAAAACAGTCCTAAAGTCTCATCTGTATAGGAGGAAAAAAATAAACTATACATTGTTGTTATATGCTGTCAAGTCACCTGCGACTCATAGCAACCCTATGTACAACAGCCCCTAAACCCTGCTCTATCCTCTGCCGATCTTATTGTCTCTGACACACCTACCTCCATTACCCCAGTCACTGAATCAATCCACCTCATAGAGGGACTTCCTCTCTTGCACTGTCCCTCCACCGTCCCAAGCATGACATCCCTCTCCATAAACTGGTCCTGCCTTGCAACATGCCCAAAGTATATCAGATGAAGTTTCAGAATCTTGACCTCCAAGGAGCAGCCTTGTCTCACCCTCTTTAGGATGAACCTGTTTATTCTCCTAACAGTCCATGGTATATTCAATACTCTTCTCCAACACCACAGCTCAAAGGCATCAATTCTCTTTCTGTCATGCCTAGTCAATGTCCAGCTTTCAGATGCATAGCAAGTAATTGCAAGGACTATGGCCTGGATTAGGTGCACCTTAGTCTCCAGACTGACATTGTTGTTCTTCAGTACATTGGAGAGATCTCTGACAGCAGACTTTCTCAGTGCAATTCGTCCATAAATTTCCTGGCTGCTGGTGCCAAGAGTGCTGATTGTGGAGCCAACCAAAGTAAAGCTGTTTACAATCTCAATCTCTTCACCATTTATCATGATGAGTATGAGACCACTCTGCTCCTTGGAGGCAAGGATTCTGAAGCTTCGTCTGACATATTTTGGACATGTAGCAAGGCTGGACCAGTCCGTGGAGAGGGATGTCATGCTGGGGAGGGTGGAGGGACAGTGCAAGAGAGGAAGTCCCTCTATGAGATGGATTGATTCAGTGACTGGGGTAATGGAGGTGGGTGTGTCAGAGACAATAAGATCAGCACAGGATAGAGCAGGGTTAGGGCTGTTGTACATAGGGTACTGTATGAGTCACAGGCAACTTGATGGCACATAACAACAACAGAACTCCATTACTAAGTGTTTATGTGGAATGACGTAGTCTGTAGGGAGTTGTACCACTAATCTAAAGGTGGAAACTTGGGAGGCTCAATTCTACTAGTGACTCTTCAGGAGAAGGATGGACAGTCTCTTTCTAACCACTGGAGGTCACTTAGGAGTTTGTTATGACTGTATGGCAATGATGGGTTTTTTTTTTCTCTTGAAATGTATGTACCTGCTCCCAACCAATGGGCCTTGTATAATAAATACTAAGATAATGAAAAGCCTTGTAGCCAGTAAATAGTAATATCAAAAATTTACTGTGTTTCAAGTACTGCTCTGCTTTCTGTATATCCACTCATTTAATCCTCACAGAACCCTTTGAAGTCAGTAATTATTATTCAAATTATGTAAGCTGGAATATTTGGTAGTGTATGTATTAACCACTGTGATTCATATATCTTCATGTTAGCTGTCTTCCATTTGGCCTTTGACTCTGGGAGACCCTCTGTGTTACAAAGTAGAACTGTTCCATAAGGTTTCCTGACTATAATTTTCCAGAAACCAGATATCATCGGGCCTTTGCTTCCAATGAGCTGCTGGGTGAGTTTCACCAACCTTTTGGTTAGTTAGCACCTGATTACAACCCACTTACACCTGCCAGGCTCCTTTTAGTTATCTGTGGTGTTAGGTACTGTCGGGTCACTCTGAGTTGTTGCTACCCTAAATACAACAGATCAAAACCTTGCCTGATCTGGTGTCTTTCTCACAGTCTCTGCTGTGTTTAAACCCACTGATGGCAATCCCTGTGTCAGTCCATCTTGTTAAGGGTCTTCATTTTATTTTCCAAGCATGATGTTCTGTTCTGAGGACTACTCCCTCCTGAGGATATGTCCAAAATACGTCTCACCATTCTTGCTTCCAAAGAGCACCCTGGTTCCACATCTTCTAAGACAGATAGATAGCTTAGTTCGTAACATCTTTAAATTCTTGTGTGTGTGTGTTGTTTTTTTTCAATCAGAAAGAAAAGAATTTATCATGAGGAGAGTGGTTACAATAAACATAATAGATCACCAAATAACTGATTTTTTATATAGATTTTATTTTTAAAACATTATAACAGATAAGAGAGAAGAGATTGAGGTTGTTCATAGTTAAAGCTTCTGGACTACACAGTCAACACTCTTGATACCAGCAGTCAGAAAATAAAAAGATTAATTTCATTAGGTAAATCTGTTGTCAGGGACCTCTCAGAGTACTGAGAAGCAATGATGTCAGTCTAGAGACTAAGGTTCACCTGATCCAGGCCATTACCTTTGTAATTACTCACTATGCATCAGAGAGCTATACAGTGACTAAGGATGACAGAAGAATTGACGCCTTTGAGTTGTGGTGCTGGAGAAGAGTCTTGAACATACCATGGACCACTAAGAAGACAATTAGGTGTGTCTTGGAGAGGATGAAGCCAGGTTTCTCCTTGGAAGCTAGGATTTTGAAGCTCTGTCTCACAGACTTTGGGCACATGGCCAGGAGAGACTAGTCCTTGGAAAAGGATTGATACACTAACTGGGGCAGTAGGTGTTGGTGTGTTGACATCAGTGGGACTGGCTCAGGATAGGGCAAGCTTCAGAGCTAGTGTACAGAGGTGTACATAGGGTTACTATGAGTCACTGGCAACTTGATGGAACATAACAACATAACAAATAAGAATCTCTGGTGGCTTAGTGGTGAGGAGTTGTACTATCAAACAGAAGGCACTAGGTTCTTATCTGCCAGCTGCTCCGAAGGAGAATGATGAGCACTCTCTTCTCCTGTGCAGTTATCTCCATCTGAAACTAGAGAGTTAGCTATGAGTCCATTAAGACTCAGCGGTACATGACAGCTACAGGATAACAAACCATTAGGCGCAATTCCATATTCTAGGGGCCCAGTTTCTTCTCAGAGTGAGAAAGCACTTGAAAATAGGAATAAAAAAACCTAACGAACCCTTCAGTACATTTTAACATCGTCTTTTTCCATTTTTAGGTCTTGTTTTGGTTTAGCAGGTCAAGCGAATTAAGCCATCATTGGTTTTCCCAAACAAATTTGTGCATTAGCTAGCTTCCTTTAAAAACTGCTGCCTTTTCTTTTGGACGTCCCCTAAAAGTTTGTCATTTCTTGCAGTCTTCTTGCATCTGGCAGATAGAAACATTAATTTGATCTGTTTCTGAGAAAAAAAATTAACCTATCTCCCAAAAAATATATTCTTGGACATGCTTAGTTAAATTCTTTACATAAATCGTACAGTTTGGTTCCCTAGGTTTATAACTCCTGAAAATATAAAGTGTTTCCATTTCTTTTCTAGAGATTTTGTTCTTTTAAAAATTCTTTTCTAAAAATAAATTCTAAAGGCATTTAATCACAATTTTCTTTAATATCCTTTATGATGTTTAGATTAAGTATTGGGAGGATTTTTTTTTCTCAAACTCTTATTTTTAGATACATCAACTTAAGTAAATTTTCATTTTCTTCCTCCTCTAAGTCTCTCTTAACTGTTGCTAGTATGGCAGATGGATTTCAGTTTCTTAGGTTTTTGTTTGTTTTTATTACCTACAGGTTGTGATTGGTGACATGCTTCTAAATATAACAACACTGGATGTAAATCACTGTGTAAAAGAAATGAACATGCATCTAACATATGCTTTTTGTTTTCTTTTTAATACGTTCAGCATCCATTTGAGACATGTTGTTGAAAGGAAAGGTAAACTCATGGTTTGGTGCTATTCCATTTTCTGTTGTTAAGCCACCAAGGAAGGTTTTTCTTTTCTTTGCAATCTTCCCATAGTGTTATCAGATCCTTATCCCCATCCCCTTCTCCAGGATTTAAAGGAGATGTAGAGTTGCCTGCACTTGTTCTTTTGCAAATTCAACAACTAAAGTATGACCTAAATGTTCCAGCTCATGGAGTCTTTCAGTGCCTTTATAGCTGCTTTTTATTAAGGAAAGTAGCAAAAGCTGTATGTTTCACTTAACCTTTATCTGAAAGGACTAGAATCTACTGTGTCTCATACTTCAGCAAGTCCTTAAAGGTCAGCTTAGAAATAGATGCCATACTAGAAGAATTTACTTGCCCCACAGTGTGGCAAGGAAAGCAAAGAGAAGTTCTGGCAACCTCTTGACTTGGGCAGTGGCTGTGAGGAGGATGCCATTTTCCTAGGAACTGGGATAGCGACGCTGCATCAGGGACAGCTCAGGAAACTGTAATAGCAATGCTGTTGTTATAGGTGCTGTCCAGTTGACTATGACTCATAGCGACCCTATGAACAGAAGATCTGAACCCAGTTCTATCGTGTGCCACCCTCACACTTCCCAAGAGCCCATAAAGGTGGTCATCGTGTCAGTTCACCTAGTTGAGTGTCTTCCTCTGCTTTGCTGACCCTCCACCCTTCCCAGGATAATGTTCCTCTCCAAGTAGTAGCCCTTCCTAGCAACATGCCCAAAGTTTATGAGGCAAAGTCTCATTCTTAACTCCAAAGAACACTCCAGCTGCACTCTCTCCAAACATATCTGTTCATTCTCGTTTCTGTCCATGGAATGCACTTCTCTTAACACCACAGCTCAAAGGGATCAATTCTTCTTCTGTTATTCTTATTCATTTTCCAGCTTTCAGATGCATAGCAAGTAAGAGGAAAGACTATGGCCTAAATAAAACACACCTTAGTCCTCAAACTGACATCATTACTCCAATAAATTGGAGAGGTCCATAACTGCTTATTTTCCCTTTGCAATGTGTCTCCTGATTTCCTGACTGGTGGTACCAAGGGTGTTAATTGTGGATCCAAGCAAGATGAAGCTGTTGACAGTTTCAACCTTTTCTCCATCCATCATGATGTTGCCTATTAATCCAGTGGTAAGAATCTTTATTTACTCTACTTTGAGATGTAATCCATACTGAAGGCTGCATTCATTGACCTTCTGCAGCAAGTACTTCAAGTCCTCTTTCAGCAAGCAAGGTTGTGTCACTGCATAATACAGGTTATTGATGAGTCCTCCTCCAATCCTGATGCCATATTCCCCTTCATAGAGTCCAGCTTCTCTGATAATTTGCTCAAGTTACAGATTGAATAGGTATGGAGAAGAATATAACCCTGACACACTCAGTTTTAAACCATGCAGTCAGTGTTCCCCTACTCCATTTGCACAACAGCTTCCTGGTCAAGATCCAGGTTCCTCATAAGCACAATGAAGTGCTCTGGGATTCCCATTCTTCTCATTGTCAGCCACAGCTTGTTATGATCCACACAGTCAAATGCCTTTGCATAATCAATACAACACAAACATTCTCCTGATATTAGTTATTTTCAGTCAGGATCCATCTGACATCAGCAATGATATCCCTGGTGCTCTGGCCGCTTTTAAATCCAGCTTGAACTTCTGTCAGATCCCTATCTATGTACTGTTGTAGCTTGTTTTTTAAATGGTGATCTTCAGTAGTATTTTGCTTGCATGGAATAGTAATGCTATTGTTCAATAGTTTCCACATTCAGTTGGATCACCTTTCTTGTGAATAGGAACAAATATGGAACTCTTCCAGTCTGTTGGCCAGACAGCTGTCTTCTAAATTTCCTAGCTTAGACTGGTGAGCACATTCAAGGCTGCATCCATTAATTGATCATCTTTGGAATAGGTTTGAGGTAATTGAACACCAGTGATTGAAGACCAGATGAATTGTATGATGATATCAAGGACATCATCCATGAAGAAAGCAAAAGGGCATTACAAAAACATAGGAGAAAGAAAAAATAGGAATAGATGTCAGAAGACATTCTAAAAATTGCTCTAGAGTGTCAGAAGCCAAAACAAAAGGAAAGCATGCCTAAGTAAAAGAGCTGAACAGAAGATTTCAAAAGGGTAGTTCAGGAGGACAAAACATAGTATTATAATGGAATATGCAGAGCTGGATTGGAGAATAAAAAATTAAGAACTCACTCTGCATTTCTCAAGCTGAGAAAACTGAAAAACAAGTTTAAAAGACACTATGGGCAACATATTGAATGGCCCAGAAAGCATCAAAAGATGAATCGCCATTTCAAAAAGAACTAATCGACACTGAAAAATTTCGGGAAGTACCATATGAACAGGTGCCCATGGTAATGAAGGAGCAAGTAGAAGCTGCATTGAAGACATTGGCAAAAAATAAGGCCCCAGGAAGCAGTGGGATACCAATTGGCTTGTTGCAATTAACAGCAACAATAGCAAAGTTGAAATAAAAATATTTGAGTCTTTGTATGCTTCCTGCTTCACAGAGTGTTTATGGAAATTTAGGCTGTTTTGTTAATGTTTTAGGAACTTTATTTTTAGCCAGTGGTTAATTTATATGGCAAATAAATATGGTACATAATTGAAATTAGTAGTCATAAATAAGAATGTGTTAGATTTTAAACAGAATAAATGTGTTTGTATAAATAATTAAAGTGTGTTGGAAATTTAGTTAGATAAGAACATAGGCTTTTTAAACTTTACTAAACAAATACTTGCTAAACATATTTTGTGCTGATAACAAAACTTTTTTCTGTTTCATAGGTTTGGACAGATAATTGTACTTAAAATATGCAAAAACCTAAGAACAATCAACTGGAGCTTAGGACATTTTTTTTTAACAAATCTGTGATTTTATTTGCTTTTCAGTTAAGTTTAAATCCTTGAGGGATACAGCATTACATGGATTCTGTGTCCAATGACCTTAGCAGGAAGGTTGCTCTGAAACTAGGCCCGAAGCATGCCACTGTTTCCATGGGCACAAGTTCCCTTTCCCCAGATTATTCTGGTTTTCTTGGGTTTGCCACCAGGAGTCACTGTATTATTTTTTGCTTTGTAAGCATAAGCATATCTCTTGCCTAAATAGGATTCCATTTCATCTCGGGCATAAACGCCTTCAATTTTAAGAAGAGCTGTGTGCTCCCTTTGGTTCCGTAGACCTCGTTTATAGCCAGCAAAAGTGGCTTTGCACCAAAGCCTCCCAGCCATCTTTGTGGTTTAGAAGTCCTGCTTCCAGGAGGCCTTCACGGCCTCCAAATGGCCAACATTGTGCTTAATGCTTACTAAAAAGCACTATCCTTTTTAATTTCCTTTAGGATGGGAAGTAACACATCATCACCTTGGGGGAAATCAGCATCTACACCTGTAAACCAGATCCAGGTAAGTGCTGTGGGAGACAAGGAGAAAAATTGCTTTGGGGAAAAAATTGTGTCTTTTGTAATCAGTACATTTATTCAGTTCCCAAATTTATCATCTCCATAGTTCAGTGAATGAATTACTAGTGTAGCATACTTTTTAAAAAATCTCCTTTGAAATAATTTATACAAAACACCATCAGTCATTTTGGTAATCAAAAATCTATAAACTCTTCTGGAGTCCCTTGATGGAGTCTTGTCTTTGTAAGTCAAATGAAAGAACTTGACTATTCCTTTGATGATTCCTACTTCAAATCTTGTGTCATTTGACAGGCCTGGGAAAACTGAGAACTCACCGATATCTCTAACAACAATAAGTAACAGAGTCAGGAATCAAAATTCCAGGCCTCCTCTCTCCACCTAGCCAGAATGTCTGTACTCTTCACCATAAGAATCACCTAAGCTAAATAATTTTAAAGATAATTTCAAGTCATAGAACTATAGACTCAGAGATGAATTACAGAGAAAAGAATTAAGAATTGATGCCTTTGAGCTGTGGTGTTGAAGAAGAGTACTGACTGCCCTGGCCTGCCAAAAGAACAAATAGTTCTTGGAGAAAGTACAGCAGAATACACCTTGGAGGCAAAGATTCTAATGCTTTATCTCATATACTTCAGACAGGAGAGGCTATTCCTTGGAGAAGGGCATCATGCTTGGAAAGGTGGAGCCTCGGTGAAAGAGGTCAGACCCTCAAACAGATTGACACAGTGATTGCTACAATGGGCTCAGATGTTTCAGGAGTTGTAAGGATGGCACAGGATTCAGATCTCTTGTACATAATGTTGCCATGGGTCATACTTGACTCGAGAGCACCTAACAACAACTTCAAATCTATAGCTGACACCAGACAAACGGCCTTTGGACAGAGACACTATCTGATTATCTCCTGGACCCCCGCCACCCCCTCAACATCGAGTCTGACACATAATAAACTAAACCTATTGCCATCATTTTGATTCTAACTCATTGTAAGCAGAACTTCTCATAGAGTTTCTTGGCTATAAGTTTTATACAAAGGAACTCTGATTGTGTAGGGCATAACGTATTAGGCTATTTGAATCTGGCAGGCATTGGAAGAAGATAGGCAAAGATCTGTAGCCTTGGAAACCTGATAAAAGATCATTGTGAGTCACAGCTGAGGGTTTGAGTTTGGGTTCAATTTTGTAGAAGCAGAATGCTAAAAATTTCTTTCATGGCACTACAAGGTGAATCCCAACTAGCAACCTTTAAGTTAGTAGATGAACACCAAACTGTCAGCAGTGCTCAAAGAAATGCAAACCTATTATACCCAGTATGTAGTAAGTGCTCCATAAAGGCACCTTGGTGGGTTTTTTCCACCCCCTCTCTTTAATTGCACTACTCAGTTAATTGTGCCTCAGAAAATGTCTTCGTCTTTTTTGCTTTGCAATCTACAAGTCATACCCACTTTTTGCCTGTGGGAAAATATATCCTCAGTTCATTTGGATTGAGAAGTACAGATGATTAAGGCTTCTGTTTGAACTCTGTACCTTCAGACTTTCAAGAATATACCCATCTACTTGATCATGCTGTTTCTTTTCAGAAGGTAGTGCCTGTAATGAAAGTGATTTTCTTGCTTGTCCATTCATTTCAGGAAACAATTTCAGATAATTGTGTGGTGATTTTCTCAAAAACATCTTGTTCTTATTGTAAAATGGCAAAAAAGCTCTTCCATGACATAAACATTAACTATAAGGCAGTGGAATTGGACATGATAGAATATGGAAACCAGTTTCAAGATGCTCTTTTCAAAATGACGGGTGAAAGAACTGTAAGTATATTCTCTGTGATGTGGATTCCCCTGAAATAGGTGGACATGGGTCATTCAGAATTAAGACCTGCATATTAGGAAGTATGAGGTGAACAATCTGTAAGGAGTTTATATTTATAGCAAAACACTAGATCTTGAAAAAAATGAGTAGAAAAGAGCAGAGCTAATGAATTATAGAGTTTTACTATGTGTTGGGGAAGAGGTGTTGGGAGGAATAGCTAATGGTAGTATCATGAACTCTAGTCTATGATTTTTAAGGTCCTCTTAGAATTTTTATCAAGACACAAATATTCTTTCTTCTTTCAGTTGGAGAGTACAGACCAGGGACCATCTTCAGTTACTGTGCTTATAAGAATATTTTAATACTCCATTTTTCTTAACCCTCCATATTTTTTACTTTTTTTATATTTGTAGATATTTCCATAATGTGAATTCTCAGAAACATACAGTTAAGCTATTTCTCTTCTTGTTTATATGTGTATGGAGGAAGTTTACAGTTCACTTTTCCCCAATGAAAACATAAGAAAGAGTCATATAAACACAAATAGAGGATATTATTTTACCTATTACAGCATAGGTTCCTGCAATTCACAAATGGTTAAGGACGCGACTGTTAACCAAACATGTTGACAGACTCCAACCAGAGCACCATGGAAGGCAGGCCTGGCAATCTTCCAAAAGATCATAGCCTTTAAAACCCTGTGGAGCAGGTTTCTGAACAAGTGAAGTTGGCATAACTTAGAATCAACTCAGTAGCAACTAACAACAATGCTGTTATGGAGTATAGTGGTTAGGAGCAGGGACTTTAGAGTCCTGGATCCAAATCTACTTATTCATCACTGTGATCTTGACCAAGTTCCTGTTCCTCAGTTTCCTCTAAAGTATGGTCCAAAATAGTACCTACCTCAAGGATTTTAAAGGTTTAAAGAAGTTATTTATGCAAGATTTTATTATTGTGCCCAGCTCATAAACGTTCTCAGTCTGGAACCCTTATTCACTGTTTTTGGGAGTGTAAAATGGTACAACCACTGTAGAAAGTGGTGTGGTGCTTTCTCAAAAAGTTGCAAATAGAGATACCCTTTGACCCAGCAATTCTAATACTGGGAATATACCCCAAAGAGACCATAACCGACATCCAAGCAGATACATGCACATCCATGTTTATCATGGCTTTGTTCACAATGGCAAGGAGTTGGAAACAACTTAAGTGTCCATAAACAAACGAATGGATAGAGAAGCTGTGGTATATTCACACAATGGAATACTACACTGCACTGATAAACAAGGAACTCATGCAATATTATTCAAAATGGGTGACCCTCGAGGACATTATGCTGAGTGAAAGATCTCAGTCACAAAAGGACAAACACTATATGGTGCCACTTTTGTAGATTGAGGCTGACATCAGGGTGGGGGTAAGACTGAGAAAAACTGGATAAATTATGTTTACTGCATTGAAGCTGATGAGAGAGAGAATAGTTTAAAAGTAATCTATTTTAGGGCATTATGATTATCATAAGAGTCCGGAATGAGGGTTGCAGAGAGGAGTATATTTAGGGTGGGGGTGGGGGTGAGGGTATGCGGGGGAATTGTGTACCTTTCCTTTTGCTTTTCAAGGAGAGGAGTGAACCTGGGGTGGGGGTAGGGTGGGCGGGGAGAAAAGTGCAACAATGAATGAATGGAAGTCCAAAATCTCTTTAGATGTTCATTGAAATTAATAAAAAAAAAAGTTCTCAGTCTGTGAATATCTATTATTACTATAATATGAAGTAGTCTTTTATATAGGACACTAGAGTGAGACATAATCTATTGTTGTTTTTCAACAGGTTCCAAGAATATTTGTCAATGGAACTTTTATTGGAGGTGCAACTGATACTCATAGACTTCACCAAGAAGGGAAATTACTTCCCCTAGTTCATCAGTGTTATTTAAAAAAAAGTAAGAGTAAAGAATTTCAGTAATGTGGGGCTCACAAATTTGCTCATAAAATATGTTGAAGTAATAATACCTGATAATGCTTTTTAAATATATGAAGATTTTTTCCCCAAAGATGTTTTAAATATATGAATTATCTCCACAAACAACATGGATGTAACTGAATAATGAACAATAAATTGCTAAAGCAACATCATCCTGTTTACCAATTGTTGAGCAAATGAGGTGATATTTAAGACTGAAAACAGGGTGATGTTAATTAGAAAATTGGTATTATTAATTTATATGTGTGAATTTTACAATCAGGAGCTAAGTGGCAGGTGAGGATTTGGATTTCCTTGCTTCAATAGTATACTTAAACTATTGTTGTTGTATACTGTCAAGCCAGAATTGACTCATAGCTAATCCCCTAGTAGGTTTCAGAGGCAGCTTGTTGGCTTGAACCAAATACTGTGTGATGGGTAGCACAATTTCTTACCACTAGGCTACCAGAGTTCCCTATGCCTAAGCTAAGAAGGGATATTTTTTAGCATTTTGTGACAAGTCTTCATGTTTTATATTCCAAGTAATAGAATTTTATTAAATTGGTCAAAGAGTGAAAACTATTTTAGAGAAATAAAATTAATCCTTTAATGACTTCAGTGTTCCAGGAAACTGTACCTATGTGCAGAAATTAAAAGGAGACATATTTCAGTACTATATGAAGATAAACTTATGAAATAGATCAGTGTGCATGTTGTGTTGTAAAATCTTTGTTAGAGAATGCTCAAGATTGTCAAGTTAGTTCTGACACATAGCCACCCTCTGTCAGGATTCTGAGGCTGTAAATTGCAACATGGACAGAGTGCCTGTCTTTCTTCCTGCTGGAGTCACTGGTAGATTCAAACAGCAGGAAATGCACCACTTTTGGTTACAAGTACAACTTGCTATTTATTAGACCACCAGGGCTCCCTTTATTAGAGAATGTTGTCATTGTTGTTGTTGTTGATTGCCATTGAGTCGAACACAACTCATAACGACCCAATGAACAAAAGGCCTAAAGCCTTTTTATAACTATCGTCATTTATCAGAGTTCATAGAGTTTCCAGAGGCATGTTGTTTAGGAAGTGGATACCATTCCTGCCTCCAAACTGGTAAAGCCTACAGCATGCGGTATTCCCACATGGTCTCCCATCTAAGTACTAACCAGGACCGACCCTGCTTAGCTTCCAAGATCAGATGAGATCAGGTGCATTAAAGGTGGAGAACAATAAAAGGTGTAATTGGGTGTCATCATTGTCAGTTGTATTAGCTATCAAGATGTATGAGCACTAACCAAGTGTTGCTGACAAGTCCTTGACTGGGACAAAACCATCTTTATGAACTGTTCCCTTAGATGCAAAGTAGGGGAATGAGTCATTGGTTCTTGATTATGCTGAGACCTTGAATAATTAAAAAATAAGGATAGAAACTATCACCAAAAAACTCAAAAGTCCAGACAAGGTAATATATCAATCACTTACAAGTTCTGGAGGCCTAGTGGATAAAAAATTGCACTGACAACCCAAAGGAAGGTGATTCAAATCTACCAGCTGCTCTAGGGATAAAGATGAGCAGTCTCTGGCAGTATACAACCCCTGAAAACTCTGGAGGGTCAGTTATGTGACCCAATGGCACATAATAACAACTGCATGGTTCTGTTAAATAAAAAAGAAGAAAATAACATCCTGTACTGTTTGCCTCTTGGTGTTCTGGACATGATGTAAAAACTCGAAATTCTTTGCTGTTGAGCTGACCTTCCGGCAAGTTTTCAGAGGCTGTAAATTGCACGGGAAGAGATTGCCCATCTTTCTCACTCTGAGCAACTGGTGCATTTGAATTTTCCACTTTTGGGTTGGTAGCACAACATCGTACCACTAGGCTGCCAGAGCTCCGAGAACATTATATTCAGTGACTGATAAAAAGTGTAAGGTTCTGCACTGTTTAAAAAAAAAAGTATTTATTCAAGCAAGATTCTTGACAAATTCTAAGGAGTGAACTCTGCTTAAGTGCTCAGCTGCTTTCTGAAAGACTGATGATTCCAAACCCACTTAAACTCCATGGGGGAAGGACCTAGTGATCTGCTCCTTCAAAGATTGCAGTTTAGACAGTCCTACAGGCATACTTTGGACATGTTGTAAGGAGGGACAGGTCCTTGGAGAGGGACATCATGCTTGGGAGGGTGGAGGGACAGCGCAGGAGGGGAAGAACCTCTGTGAGGTGGATTGATTCAGTGACTGGGATAATCGGGTTGGGTGTGTCAGAGGCAGTGCGATTGGCACGGGATAGAGCAGGGTTTAGGGCTGTTGTACATAGGGTCGCTATGAGTCGCAAACGACTCGACAGCACACAACAACAACAACAGGCATCACTGAGTTAAAATCAACTTGATAATTACTAACAGGATATGAAAGAAAGCACTAAAACTTGATCTCTTTTAAGACCATGTTAAGTATGTTAAACATGCCATATTAAGTATGGCAAATATATTTCATCAAAAATAAAAGTACTTCAAACGCCATCAAAGGGACTTCTGGTGGCCTAGTAGTAAGGAGCTGAGCTGCCAGTTCACCAGTCTCCATGGGAGAAAGATGAGTAATCAACTCCTGTGCAGTTTACTGTCTCTGAAAACCCACTGGAGGGTCATCTATGAGTTGGTTCCAATTTGATGGCACATAACACCACAGCTATGTCATTGTCAGTGCTTTTAAGTCAGAACAAACTCATGCCTGAACCTCGAGTGGGTTTTTGGTGGTCATAAATCTTACATTAGGAAATGGTCCATCTCTCCTCTGAAGAGCCACTGCTGGATTTGAGTTGTAGCCTTTTGGCTCTCAGCTCAGCTCTCTATGAACTGTGCCATTAGAGCTCATATAAAATCTTAGACAGTTTTATTTCTTAAATAGATGGTTAATTTGTTGGGGAAAATGGAAAAAGCCTTCACAGGACAATAAAAGAATGACAGAAACAATGATGTAGGCAGACAATTGCTGTGTTGGCATGCCAGTCTTGGATTGAGCTTTTTAGTTTTACTTTTTTATGCAGGAGTCTAGTTATGAGGTAAGAGGGAGGAGGGAAAGATTTGGAAAGTGGCCCACTAGGCTAACATGAAGCTTCTAAATCTTCAGTGGAAATGAATTAGGTGAAAACCAAACTCCTCCAAAAAGGAAATGGGATAGAAAATTTTCAGTCTTTAACCTGAGTAAAAGGGCAAAAAGCCCTCCGAGTGTTCATAATAAAAAGCAAGCCCTCATGTATTCTAGGACCTGAATTACACTGTTAGGTCTGAAATGAAAAATTTATTTTCATGTTGAACCAAGTTGACAATAACCCTAGAACTCTTGTAGAAACAAATCTCTAGAAGAATGCCCTTTTAGCCCAGCCTCAAGGAATTCTTAGATAGCATTCTAATACACTGACCTCTAAAAGAGAAAAGAAACATGGGAAAGCTATTCATGGATTTAAGCCACCAGAAAGTCACCACCTTTGGGTGCCCATTTAATATTAGACAAATATTTGAGCAATTTTAACCTTAGATTTTCTTGAGTTATTTTGGTAAAAATTTTTAAGCCTAGTTTCTTCACCTATGAAAAAATGGTTTGCTATGTCATTACAATTTGACTCTTTAAAAGAAGTCCATTGCTGCGGCTGTTGTTATGTGCCATTAAGTTGACTACAACTCTTAGCAACCCTATGAACAATGGCTTTGAATCTTGCTCGATCCGAACCACCCTCACCATCTCAGACATACCTTACCGCATTGCCACAGTCACTGTGTCAGTTGATCTTATCCAGGGTCTTCATCATTTGCGCTGACATTCTACCCTTTCAAGCATATTGTCCTTCTTCAAGGACTAGTCCTGCCTGGTGACCTGCCCAAAGCATGTGAGAAGGAGCTCCAAAATCCTTACCTCCAAGAAGCAACCAAGTTTCACTCTCTCTAGGACAGAACTGTTTGTTCTCTTGGCAGTCATGTTTCTTTCAGTACTGCTCAGCACCACAACTCAAAGGAATTGATTCTTCTTTTAGCAGCCTTGTTCATTGTCTTGTTCTTATAGTCCCCATTTCTGGAAACTGATGATTGGATTTCTGAGGGTATAAATCTTACCAGGAGGTGGTGATTTTAGGTGCTGTGAGTCCACCATGATTAATAGCGACCCTGTAAAGAGCAGACCTGAACCATGCCCTGTCCTGCTCCGTCCTCACCATCACTAATCTACTCGAGCCCATTGCTCCAACCATTGTGGCAATCCTTCTCACTGAAAGGATTCCTCTTCTTCACAAACCCTCCACCCTCTAAGCATGATATTGCTATCCAATGTCTGATCTCCCCTATTAGCATGCCCAAAGTCTGTGACACCGAGTTTTCATCATCCTTCCCTCTAAGGGGCACCTTTGCTGCATCTTCTCCAAAGCATATTTGTTTGCTCTTTTGACAGTCCATGCAATATTAAGTACTCTTCTCCAACACCACAGCTCAAAGACATCAATTATCGTTAGTCATTGCCGACTTTCAGATGCAAAAGACCATGGCTTGATTTAGACTTACCTTAGTCTTCAAACTGACATTGCTGTTCTTCAGTACCTTGAAGAGGTCCCTGATAGAAGACGTCCCCAACCCAATATGTCTTTTGATTTCTTGACTGCTGTTTCAAAGGATGTTGATTGTGAATCCAAGAAAGAGGAAACCATTAACCACTTTGATCTTCTTTCTATCTATCATGATGTCAATAGGCCCAGTGGTAAGGATTTTTGTTTTCTTTCTTTCTTTTTAAAACAAAAACAAACAAACAAACAACTTTAACGAAAGTTTACGGAGACTTTGGATTTCCATTCATACATCGTTGCACACTTTCTTTTCTTCCCAACCCACCCCTTCTCTCAGTTTGCTCTATTCCTTGAAGAGAAAGAAAAAAAAATCTTTCATTGTTATACAATACCTCTCCCGCAAGTCCACTTTACTATGCAGCTCTTATTCTGGACTCTTGTCATAAAAATAATACCTAATCATAATTCTGAAGATTGCACTGGAGCGTAGAGAAGCCAAAGCACAAGGAAGAATTCAAGATACTAAAGAGCTGAACAGAAGATTCCAAAAGGCTGCTC
>NW_006399828.1:14234344-14240025 GCF_000299155.1 Elephantulus edwardii | reverse complement strand
CAGGTCCTTGGAGAGGGACATCATGCTTGGGAGGGTGGAGGGACAGCGCAGGAGGGGAAGACCCTCTATGAGATGGATTGATTCGGTGACTGGGGTAATTGGGATGGGTGTGTTGGAGGCGGTGCGGTTGGCGCAGGATAGGGCAGGATTTAGAGCTGTTGTGCATAGGGTCGCTATGAGTCGGAAACGACTCGATGGCACATAACAACAACAACAACATACTCTTTTTAAACAGTTCTCTCCCTCATCTGTTTCAATGCAGTATACATTACTTATCCCCTCTTTTCTTAAGTTCCCCCCAACCCTGATGTCAGTCCAGTTTTATAACAGTGGTACTATACAGTATTTGTCCTTTTGTGACAGATATTTCACTCAGCATAATGTTCTCCAGAATCATCTATTTTGTATATTATTTCATGAGTTCCTTGTTTTTCAAGGCAGCATACTATTCCATTTTGTGAATATATCATAGTTTCTCTATTCATTTGTTTGTTGATGGGCACTTGGGTTGTTTCCAGATCTTTGCTATTGTGAACAGAGCAACAATAAACATGGGTGTGCATATATCTGCTTGCGTGGCAGTTCTGTTTTCTTTAGGGTATATTCCCAGTAGTGGAATTGCTGGGTCAAATGGTATTTCTATTTGCAACATTTTTTTAAATGTTTTTTTTTCATGATTTGTATTTTATTCATTTCATGCAATGGGGTTTCTTTTGTTTTTTTTGGTCTTTTTTTTTTCTCCTTGATGTGTACCATCAAATCCAATTTGACTGGCACAGGAGAAGATTTCCCCTCTTTCTCCAGCAGAGCCTCTGGTGGATTCGAACCACACGCCTTCAGGATTTCAGTGCAGTTGCTTGCCACTAGTCCACCAGAGCTCTTCTATTTGCAACCTTTTGAGAAAACACCATACTGCCTTCCATAGTGGTTGCACCAGGATTTTTGTTTTCTTGATAATGAGATGTAATCCATATTGAAGGCTGTATGTAGTCTTTGACATTTTGCAATAAGGACCTAAAGTTCTCATTTCCAGTGAGTAGAGTTGGGTCATGTGCATACTGCAGGTTGATGATGAGCCCCCAGTTCTGATGCCACATTCTTCTTCATAAAATTCAGGCTTTTTATTTATTTACTCAGCATATAGATTGAATAGTGCCTTGAGAGCAGGAAATGGGACATGGGGGCACGGGGCTGTGTTTCTGAAAGGGCCAGTGGGAGTGAGAATAGCACAGTCCCTCACCACCCCAGGGCAGAAAGCAAATAAAGAGCCTGTAGCTTAGGCCTATGGTATCTCTGGGGCCATACTAGCAGCAAGAGGTTTCTTTATTTGTTGTTAAATCACTGACTTTACTCACAATTTTGGTACAAAAAGTGGAGTTTATTAGGGAAATAGGTTTGGGAGTGGGAGAAACAAAGACTTCTCTCATAAGTCCAGTTTTAGTCCAGCAGTCTTAAGCCAGATAACAGCAAAACACAATTTAATCCAGCAAGGCATGCCTCAGAGCTGTTATATGTCAGCTTTTCCTTCATGCATCCAGCAAGAACAGCAAAACTTTTAACTGTGGTCATATCTCAGGGCTCCTTCGTTTACACCGTCCCAGTTTCCCTGCAGCAATCCACAGTCTCTCTGCCAAAAATCACTAGGGTCTTGATTGAGTCTGCCTCAATTCTTGCCACGCAGTGTAGGAAGCTCTCTCTTAACCTAGTCCCACAGCTTTTTTAAAAAAATTATTATTTTTCTGTGTACCATCAGACTGGACTTAACTGGTACAGGAGGAGATTGCCCCTCCTTCTCCAGTAGAGCATCTGATGGATGTGAGCCACATACCCCTGAGGTTGCAGTGCAGCTTCTTGCCACTAGGCCACCAGAGCTCCCCAGTCCCACAGCTTTTGATGACTTGCAAGATCGTTTGTCTGCAATTAAGAGAACTGGAGACCAGAGGGGGTTTAAGGTAATGAAACGAAAAAAAAAAAAAAAAAAAAAAACAGCCAACTTTAGGATAACACCACAAATAATGTTGTTAAGTGTCATCATGTCGAGTCTCTATGAGCAAAAGACCTGAACCCTATTCTATAACTATCATTGTCTCTCTACATTCATAAAGTTTCCAGAGGCATGTTGTTTAGGAAGTGGATGTCATTCCTTCTTTTAAGCCTTTCTCAATCTGGAAGCTTCAGTAACACTGTCCACCATTATGGCATTTGACACAAACCAGTGGCACAGTGTTAAGTATCACAGCAATCCCAAGTTACTTCAGTACTGCAAATTGACAGACCAGTGTTGTACCACTTAGAAGAATGTTCATCCAAGACACAACACTGTTGTTGTTGTTATGTGCCATCGAGTCGCTTGTGACTCATAGCGACCCTATGTACAAGAGCTCTAAACGCCATTCTATCCTGTGCCAACCTCGCCATCTCAAATGCACTCATTCCCACTCCTCCAATCACAGAATCAATCCATCTCGTCAAAGGTCTTCCTCTCCTTCGCCGCCCCTCCACTCTGCCAAACATGATGTTTCTCTCTAAGGACCAGTCCCTCCTTGCAACATGCCCAAAGTATGTCAGACGAAACTTCAGAATCCTCACCCCCAGTAGGTCAAACCTGTTTGTTCTCCTAGCAGTCCATGGTATATTCAACACTTTTCTCCAGTACCACCACTCAAAGGCATCAATTCTCTTTCTAACGTCCCTATTCACTGTCCAACTCTCTGATGCATAGCACGCAATTGCAAAGACTAGCCCGGATCAGGCATACCTTAGTCTTCAGACTAACGTAGTTGCTCTTCAGTACTCTTGAGAGGTCCCTCACAGCTGACTTTCCCAATGCAACTCGTCTCTTGATTTCCTGGCTGCTGTTACCAAGAGTGTTGACTGTGTAGCCAAGTAAACTAAAACTGTTAACTATCTCAATCTCTTCACCATCCTGATCATCACCATACTGATGCTGCCAATTGGCCCAGTGGTGAGAATCTTTGTTTTCTTGATGTTGAGCTTCAATCCATATAGGAGGCTGCAGTCCTTGATCCTCTGCAGCAAGCGCTTCAGGTCCTCCTCAGTTTCAGCAAGCAGGGTTGTGTCATCTGCATCACGAAGGTTGTTGATGACTCTTCCACCAATCCTCATGACACATTCCTCCTCATTCAGCCCAGCGTCTCGCATGATCTGTTTTGCATACAGATTGAAAAGGTATGGAGACAGAATACATCCCTGACGCACCCCCCAACTTTTAAACAACGACCCACCTATCAGGTCCTGGTTGACTCTAAACAAGAGGCTTCCAGCACACAGCTCATTGTAAGCTAAATCTGGCAAATCCAATCAGCTTATACCCAATTGTGAATGGGGTGGGAGTGGGGGGGAGTGAACCACAACCAAACAGTCCACACGAAACTGTCACCAAAACAAGAGAACCCCCCTTCCAGAATCCAACATTGCAAATAGATAAGGAAAAAAGGTTCCAGCCCTGATGTAAACCATCTTTTCCTCCTGTAAACTTAAAGTTTTGATGAGTTTATCCAGATTTAATGTGCTCCTACTCTTTTGCATTTACCTACATCTCAAATTTTCACAACTTATAGAAGGTTTAGATAAAGTAAGAAATTTCAGCTAGTGGACGTGAAAGATACTAAAAAAAAATAAATTGCATAGTTGCTTTTTTGGCATTAAAATGGTAATTTTCCTTTTGGCAACTTTGAGTATATTAATCTTTTCACAAAAGAATCCCATTGTAAGATTTGGATTTCATTGTATTTTTCTTGATCCTATAATTGAATTCCATTGGAAAATTATCCCTAAAATATATATTTGAAATTCTTAAAAGTAATACCTATGTAGTGAGACATTAAAAGGCCAGTTTTAATTAAGTTTTCACTTCCTCTTTCCCCCTGAAGATTTTTGAGGTTTTAAAGGTGTAAGTTTACAGTGAATTAGCTTCCCTTTTAACAATTTTATATAAATTGCTCCATTACATTGGTTACAAGTTTCAAAAAGTGTCAGTATTCTCATCATTTTGATTGATTGTTCCATTTGTATTGATCTAACTTCCATTTCTCCTGCATTCTCATTTTTGCTTGTAGGTGAATGCTGATCTAAATAGTCTAATACAGTTAATTATTTAAGTGGGATGCTGTTCAGTGGGCTTTTATTGTCTTTGAAGCTTTTCTTTCAATCGTTCATTTTTACATTGCTTCCAATTATATAAATACCTTCTGATTGTTGTTACTGTTAAACAATTGACATCCTATAGCATTTACTGAAGTTGTTCCTGTGTACTTCATTGTCTTTATTTAGTCTGGTCTGATTGTGCAGACTTTACCTTTATTTCCAATTGTGTTTCCAATCACTCTAAATAACAAGTTCCTACTATGTAAATAGTGATTTCTCCCTCCCTTTCCCATCCTGTTAGCTATCAAAACATCTGTCTACTTTTTTAACTTAAAAAATATGACTTAAAAATGTTATTAGTGTGAAATATTACAGAGAAAATTTCCTTTCCTTTCAATCACTTACACTTAGGACATTAATTAATAATACCCACATTGGAACTCACATACTTTGGGCATGTTGCTAGGAGAGGCTGTTACTTGGAAAGAAACATCATGCTTAGAAAGGTGGAGGATCAGAAAAATAGAGGATTAAAACATCCAACAAGATGGATTGACATAGTGACTGCAACAATGAGCTCAAGTTCGGCAGAGATAATGAGGATTGCACAGGACGTACGGAGTTTAGTTCTTTTGTTCATAGGATCACTATGAGTTGTACTCAACAACAACAACATATTGTTTACAACCCTGGGTGCATCTGATCCAAGCCATGATATTTTCAGTCTCTTCATAGTCATGTGAAAGTTGGGATGATGAATAAAGAAGACCAAAGAAGAATTGATGCCTATGAATTATGGTGTTGGCAAAGGGTATTGAATATAGCATGGATTGCCAAAAGAACAAAGGTATCTGTTTTGAAGGAAGTGCAAGAGAGATACTCCTGAGAGACAAGGACGGTGAAACTGTTTCATATAATCTGTGTATGTTGTCAGAAGATACCAGATCTTAGACAAGAGATGATTGAAAGAAAAGTAGAAGATTGATGCATTTATAATTAATTCTGCTAAGATCAGTAGCAGACTAGTTACAAATGTCCCAGATGTTTGATCTGCTGTATTACCCATGATTTCTGATATCAACTCTTAATCATTCATTCAGGTCTCCTTCTCTATGTTCCCTGGGTTCTGTGGTTTGCTGGGAGGTCTCACAGAGACTCCAACATATCAAGGAAATGACTCCTGCAACTGTAGTTGATGCAAGTAGTGTTGCACAGACTTGTGAGCGATGGGCCAAGAATCCTGTAGACTATCAGTTGTGGCAGAGGTGGTTGCTGTGTCCCAGATGAGTGGTGGTCCCAAAAGAGAGCACTGAGCTTCTTTCTATGAGTTTATTTAGGCCTCTAATAGAGTAGGGCTTGTATCCCAGCCTAATCCTATCTCCTTTATAAAATAAATACTTCATCACAAAATAAAAGGTTAAATCATTGGCTAGGAAAGCTGTTTTAAACAATAAAACTTTGACACTGGAGTTAGTAAAAGCACAATGGAATACTATGCTGCATTAAAAAACAAGGAACTCATGCAATATTATTCAAAATGGTTGACTCTGGAGAACATTATGCTGAGTGAAATA
>NW_006399828.1:14231968-14233665 GCF_000299155.1 Elephantulus edwardii | reverse complement strand
GTAAATGTTTATGAAAATTAATAAAATATAATTATAGAAAAAAAAAGAGAGAACGTGACACAGTGATGGTAACAATGGACTTAGACATGGTGGAAATTGGGAGGATGGCACAGGATAGGACAAGATTTCTATCTGTTGTTCATAGGTTCACTCTGAGTCTTAGTTGACTTGATGGCGCCTAACAATATGTCTGCCTATTGTTTGGATGATTTTTAAATTCAGGTGGGATAGACTCAGGAATGTATTTTAGTATTCGAGGATTCATTTTCATTTTCCTCAGCCTCAGTTTTAGCTTGTACATGAGTAATTGGTGATATGTTCCATAGACAGCACCTGGCTTTGTTTTGACTGCTAATATTGAACTTCTCCAATGATTCCTTCCACAAATGGAGTCAATCTGATTCATGTTCAGTCCCTCTAGTGGTGTCCATGTGGAAAGTCATCTTTTTTTAAAAAAAAAATGACATTTGCACAATGAATGAATGGAAATCCAAAATCTCTGTAAATGTTCATTAAAATTAATAAAATAAAATTTAAAAAAGACATTTGCAATAAATAAATTGTTGGAACGTACAAAATTTGATCATTCTATTTCTGGCCTTGTTTCTGTCACCAAGTTCATATTTTTTCCTTCTTCCCTATCATTCCTTCTTTATTGTTTCCAACTTTTGCATACCAGTCACCAGTTATCATTAACACATTTTAATTGTATGTTTGATCAGTTTCAGATGCAAAATTTGGTAAAAATATTCAATTTCTTCCTCTTTGGCTTTAGCTGTTGGTGCATATATTTGAATAGTAGTCGTATTAACAGGTCTTCCTTGTGTGTGTATGGATAATATCTTATTACTCACAATATTGAACTTCCCTCGATGAGATGGATTGATTCTGTGAGTGGAGTGGTTGGAATGAGTGTGTTTGAGACAGCGAGGTTGGCACAGGATAGAACGGCATTTAGGGCTCTTGTACATAGGGTCGCTATGTGACTCGATGGCACATAACAAACAACAATTGAAGTTCAGGATATGTTGCTGTCTATTCACCGGCAACGAACAGCGACTTCATTGGGGAAAGACGATGGAGACACACCACTCCTGGAGCCGTTTAGAGAGTCAATCCAGCTCCACTTTATTGGGGACTGCAACACATTCATATATGAGCAAGTATACAGGAAGACAGGATAGGGTGGGCTTGCAGACGCAGGACAGGTGGATTGGATAGGAGAACCTCAGCCTCATGAGAACCACTTTCAGCTCAACAGGTGCGGCAGCCGTCTGCCCAGGTGGCGAGCTTTCTCGAGCCGGTACAGCCAATCACAGGGGAGCTTTCTCTACCCCATATTAAAGGCTGGTGGGAGGCTTGCACTTATCTGGAGCTAGGCAATCTGTCCTGGTGACAGGCCCTTCCTTCCTCCCCAACAAGGATAGCACATGAATTTTTTTTATTAATTTCAATGAACATTTACAGAGATTTTTGGATTTCCATTCATTCATTGTTGCATTTTTCTCCCACCTAATTTTTTTTTAAATTATGAATGCAACTCCATTCTTCGTTTTTTATTCCCAGTATACTGTTGTTGTTATGTGCCCTCGAGTTGCTTGTGACTCATAGCGACCCTATTATATATATGTACAACATCCCTAAACCCTGCTCTATCCTGTGCCAATCACACTGCCTCTGACACACCCATCCCGATT
>NW_006399828.1:14225468-14231078 GCF_000299155.1 Elephantulus edwardii | reverse complement strand
CAGCCACAGTTTGTTATGATCTATACAGTCAAATGTCTTTGCATAATCAATGAAACACAGATAGACATTCTTCTGGTATTCTCTGCTTTCAGCTAAGATCTATCTGATATCAGCTACAATATCCCTAGTACCATCACCCCTTCTAAACCCAGCCTGGACTTCTGGCAGTTCTCTGCTGATCTGCTGTTCCAGTAGTTTTTGAATAATCTTCAGAAGAATCTTGCTTGCATGTGAAATTAATGATATTGTTCTGTAGTTTCCACACTCTCTTGGGTCACCCTTTTTCTGATTCAAAGAGGCCAAAGCCAATCCATCTCATCTCACTAACGCCTGGAATATTGATGTTCATGTGGTCTGTATCATTTTGCATAAAACTGTTCATGTGTTCATCAGAGGTCTATTCCACCTGAATTTAAAAAATCACCTTAAAAATAGTTTTGAAGCACAAGACACAAATGATCAAAGAAGATGAGTTGTGAGATGACAGCAAGGATATCATCCATGAAGATTATGCCACTACAAAGACAGGACCAAAAAAAAAAAAACCATCCCAGAATGGATTTCAGAAGAGACCCTGAAAATTGCACGAGAGCATTGAGAAGCCAAAACAAAGAGAAAACATGTAAAAGCTGAACAGAAGAATTCAAAGGGCAGTTTGAGAAGACAAAGCAAAACATTATAGTGGAATGTGCAGAGACCTAGAATTGGAGAGTAAAAACCAAAATAACTCACTTGGCATTTATTAAGCTAAAAGAACTGAAAATAAAATTCAAGCCTCAAGTTGCAATTTTTAGAAATCCTATTGACAAAATTGAATGATCCAGGAAGTATAAAAAAACGATGGAGAGAATACAAAAATTCACTGTACCAGAAAGACCTGGCCAACAAAGGAATATTTCAGGAAGTACCACATGATCAAGAGCTAATGGTAAAGAAGGAAGAAGTTCAAACTGCACTGAAGGCACTGAAGAAAAAAAAGGCACTAGGAATTGATGGGATACCAATGGACATGTTTCAATTGTATATGAGGTGAAGCTTTATTGTCTGCCTCCAAAGAACACTCTGCCTGTACTTTCCTCCAAGACATATTTGTTTGTTCTTCTGGCAGTCCATGAGATATTCAGCATTCTTCTCCAACACCACAGCTCAAAGGCATCAGTTCTTCTGTCATTCTTATTCATTGTGCAGCTCTCAGATGCACAAGTGATTGAAAGACCATGGCCTGAATCAGACGCACCTTCGTCCTCAAACTGGTATCATTACTCCTCAATAGAGAGGTCCCTAACTCTAGAGTTTTCAAGTCTAATATGTTTCCTGATTTACTGACTGTTGGTACCAAGGGTGTTAATTGGGAATCCAAGTTAAGATGAAGCTGTTTACAGCTTCAATTTTTTTCTTCCTCCATCATGATGCTGCTTGTTGATCCAGTGGTAAGAATCTTTGTTTTCATGACATTGAGCCATATTGAAGGCCGCATTCATTTTTTTAGTGGGTTTTTAAAAATTATTTATTTCATTGATTCTGGAAGTTTACAATCAGAAAAAGACACTGAAGACAAAACATGTGCAAAAAAGTTTTCACACTTAATTGATCAGGGTGTTCTGTACAAGAACTTGAGAACTTCATGTTGGAATCAACTCATAGCTGGCCCTCCAGAGGATTATCCTATAGCACAGGAGGAAATTATCCATCTTTGTCCTATAGAGCAATTGGTGACTTTGAACCTTGCCTTTGGATTAGCAGTACAATTCCTTAAATTAAACCACCAGATCTCCTATTGTATAATACACCCTTGACGAAGCTGTTCCCGAAGGCTGCATTCGTTGATCTTCTGCAACATGTGCTTCAATCCTCCTCAGTCAGCAAGCAAGGATGTGTCATCTGCATAATACAGGTTATTGATGAGTATTCCTATCTTGATGCCACATTCTTCTTTCTCTTTTTGCCCATTAGCCTCTTGGTCTAGGTATAGGTTTCACATAAGCACAGTTAAGTTTCTGGGATTCCCATTCTTCTCAATTTTAGCCATAGTGTTTTGTGGTCCACACAGTCAAATGGCTTTGTATAGGCAAAATATTCTTTACTTTCAGCTAGGATTCATCTGACATCAGCAGTGATGTTCCTGGTGCTATGGCCTCTTCTAAATCCTGCTTGAACTTCTGGCAGTTCCCTGTCTATGTACTGTTATAACTGTTTTTTAATGATCTTCTGCAGTGTTTTGCTTGTATGTGATATTAAATATTATTCATTAGTTTCCACATTCTGTTGGATCACCTTTCTTGGGAATGGAAACAAGTATGGATCTCTTGCAATCTGCTGGCTAACAGCTGTCCTAACAACATGGGTTGCACTCAAACTTGATTGTACCTAACAACAATAGGTGAAGAACCTTGTCTTTGTGGACTATGTCAAATGACCTTGACCTTGCTTTAAGAGAAGATCTTCCCCCTGAAACCTACAGCGTCCCTTTTCAGCAGGAAGTAGCTAAAAGAGTACGCTGTCCCCTTTTCCTTATGAATCAGGGTAAAGTCTCTCTCAGGGAGGAGTGATAGGGAATGGCAAAGGACACACTGACAAAGGAGATTAATCAATCAGAACTGGCTTTGACAAGCACTATGGCAACTGGACAATTAAAACAGACTTTCAAGGGGGGAAAAAAGAACGAACTGGGAAAGAGGGTAGAGAAAATAGTGCAACAATGAATGAATGGAAACCCAAAATCTGTAAATGTTCATTAAAGTTGATAAAATTTAATAATTAATAAAAAATTATAAAATTAAAAAACACCACAGAAATTTATTCTTTAATGGTGTTTACATGATTGTAGATTGACACAGTGACTGCAGCAATGGGCTCATGTATGTCAGAAATTGTGAGGATTGATGCAGGATAGGACAAAGTTCACTTCTGCTGTTCATAGGGTTGTTATGAGTTGTATTGGATTTGACAGCACATAACAATTTTTACAAAGTAGTAGTTATTTAAATACTGTTGATCATACTTATTATTGTTAGATAAAACTGATTCATAGCTGACCATCCAACAAGTTATCAGAGGCTATTAATCATATGATTAGAGATGGCCCATCTCATGCAGAGCAGCTGGTACATTCAAACCACATGCCTTTGGGTTGGCAGTGCAACTTCTTACCCACTAAGCCACCAGCACTCCATTCATAAATGATTGTTGTCGATAATAGGTTCAGAATGACTCATAGCAACCCTCTGAACAAAGATCTGAACAATATCCCATCCTGTGTCATCTTCACAATCTCTGACATATTCGAGCCCATTGCTGTAGTCAATTGTTCCTTTCCACCTAGTGGAGGGTCTTCTCTTTCACCAACCTTCCTCCTTTCCAAGCATAATTTCCCTCTCCAAGGAATAGCCTCTCATAGCAACATGCCCAAAGTATGTGAGACAAAGCTTTACTAGCTTCGCCTCCAAGGAGCACTCAGGCTGCACCTTTCCCAAAGATCTGTTGGCTCTTTTGGCAGTTCATAGAATATTCAGTACTCCTTAACACCACCGCTAGCTCAAATTCTTATGTCATCCTCATTTGTTGTCCAGCTCTTAGATGCACAGCAGCAAGGGACTGAAATTTGTCATGTTGAAAATGAGTCCTGTATTTTTTTTTTTCTTTCAGGTCATTGATAAATTTTGAGTTAGCTGAGAGCCTGTTTCATTCTTCTATAAGTAGGTAACCAATTTTGCCAGTATCACATGTTAAAGATACTGTTTCTTCTTTATTAGATTTTGACCCTTTGATAAAGATCTATTTCTGGAGACAGATAGGTACTTCTGAGTTCTTCTTTTCCACTGGTCTTTTATTGAACCAATATGAAGCTGTTTTGATTACTATGGCTGTATGACAAGTTTTGAGGTTCAGAAGTGTGAAGTCTCCTTTTCCTTCAATAATGCTTTAACAATTTGAGGCCACTACTCTTTCCATGCAAAAAATCTGGACATTAGTTATCTATTTCACTAAAGAAATGTTAGGGTTTGGATTTTATTATATCTATACATCACTTGTTTTATTTGAATGAAAGTTGACATACCATATTGGTTTTTCGGTCATATACATTTTGTTATGTGCCATCGAGTCGCCTGCGACTCATAGCGATCCAATGTACAACAGCCCTAAACTCTCCCCTATCCTGTGTCAATCGCACCATCTCTGAAACACCTACCCCCATTTCCCCAGTTACTGAATCAATCAAGGGTCTTCTTAACCTGTGCTGTCTCTCCACCCTCCCAAGCATGATGTCTCTCTCCAAAGACTGGACAAAGCTTCAGAATTTTTACCTCCAAGGAGCAGTCTGTCTTCACCCTATCCAGGACAAACCTGTTTGTTTTCCTAGCAGCCCATGGTATATTCAATGCTCTTCTCCGACACCACAACTCAATTCTCCTTCTATCATCCCTAGTCATTGTCCAGCTCTCTGATGCATAGAAAATGATTGTAAAGACCATCACATGTATCAGGTGCATCTTAGTCTCCAGAGGTCTCTAACCACAGACTTTCTTATATCAATACATCTTTCAGCTGTTGGTGCCAAGAGTGTTGACTGTGGATCCAAGCAAACCAAAACTGAACAATCTCAATCTGTTCACCATCCATTATGATGCTGCCAATTGGCCCAGTGGTGAGAATCTTTGTTTTCTCAATATTGAGTCTCCATCCATACTGAAGACTGCACTCCCTGACCTTCCACAGCAAGCTCTTCAGGTCATCTTCAGTTTCAGCAAGCAGGGTTGTGTCATCTGCATAATGCAGATTGATGATTCTTCCTCCAATCCTGATGCCACATTTCTCCTCATAGAGCCCAGCCTCCCAGATAACCTGTTCTGCATAAAGATTGAAAAGGTATGGAGACTGGATACAGCCCTGGCGTACGCCCTTCCCTATTTTGAACAATGCAGTTTCCTCGCTTTGTTCTGATGACTGCCTCCTGGTCCAAGTATAGGTTTTGCATTAGCATGATCAAGTGTTCTGGGATTCCTCTTCTTCTCAGAGGTAGCCACAGTTTGTTAACATAAATTATCATTAATAACAACCACTTAGCATATCTTTCCCTTCACTCAACTTTATTTTCACTTCCCTCTCTCAGTGACCATTCAAGAGTATGAGTAAATTTTTCAGCTTTTGTAATCTTATAATAGTTCTTTTGTTTGTTTTAAAAGTCCTTTTGTGATTAACTTAAGTCACTTAGTGCATTTTGTAGTGCTTACTGCAAAAATTACTTCATAAATGTAGCAAACGTCATTGTGTGACTGTCCGATTCTTTAACCATTCATCGATACTCAGGTTGTTCCCCTCTCTTTGCTATTGTGAATAAAGCTGCAACATGGGTGTCCTTGAGTTTTGTGTTGCAGTTATTTGTTGTTGTGTGCCATAGTCAGAACTGACCCATGGTTGACCCTCCAGTGGCTTTCAGAAGCAGTAAATGCATGAGGAGACTGCTTATCCTTCTTCCATGGAGCAGGAGGTTTTGAACTACATACATCTCTTTGGGACTGTAGTGCGGCTTCTTAGCACTAAGCCATCAGAGCTCCCTCTTGCTTCTTGGATTATGAGAGAGAGAGAGAGAGAGAGAGAGAGAGGGAGGGA